>NW_021827518.1:5000-27935 GCF_006345805.1 Octopus sinensis | reverse complement strand
GTATAGATTAATATATCAGTTGAATAAAGTTACATCATGATCTGGGTTTCACATTTTTTATTGTTGTATTTAAAAAGACTTTTTTACGATATCGAAGTGTGTTAAACATTAAAAAAAAGTATTTTGTAATCTCTATAAAATTCAATTATCAAGAACTCAACTGCCACTTAAATACATTTTGAAATCTGATATATATACGACGGTATATATATCACATTTCAGTTTCCGTCTACCAAATCCACTCACAAGGTTTGGTCGGCCCGATGCTATAGCAGAAGACACTTGCCCAAGGTGCCACGCAGTGGTACTGAACCCGGAACCATGTGATTACTAAGCAAGCTACTTACCACACAGCCACTCCTGCACGTATATATATATATACATACATAATATATATATATCTATATATAATACATAAATAGATATATATATTATATACTAAATATATATATATATATATATAATATAGATACTATATACATATATATATATATATATATATATAATATTACACACACATATATATATAAATGTATGTATGTATATACAGTATATATATATATATGTGTATATATATGGTGTGTGTGTCTGTGTGCGTGTGTACGTATTATGCTTGTATGTAGTTTTATTTCAAAATTTCTTGCCAATAGGGAAAGAGCTGGTTTCTAACCTAGATTCAAGGATCTTTCATTGGAATTTCAACATCAACAACAGAGTATGTATGTATGTATGTATGTATGTATGTATGGGAGTATGACTAGAAACCGCAACCGTTTAGACTAAATGATTTCTCAGCGTGATTAGCGCAGCTTACGGCGTTTAAAACAACGCATACAAGTTGGATGAGCCAACTAATATTCGTTATAAAAGCTACTTCCCGTCACTAATAGCTAATGTGTGTGTGTGTGTGCGTGCGTGTGTGTGTGTGTGTGTGTGTGTGTGCGCGCGCGTGCGTGCGTGCGTGTGTGTGTGTGTGTGTGTGTGCGTGCGTGTGTGTGTGTGTGTGTGCGTGCGTGCGTGCGTGCGTGTGTGCACGTATGTGTACGTATGTATGTATATACGTATGTATACATGCATATATATATATATATGTGTATGAATGTATATATGTATATATATAATAATAATATAAATAATATATAAATATAATCAAATATGTATGTATATATGCATATATTTATATATTATTTATATCACTGTATGATCGAACGCCACGCATCCTTCTCCGAGTAAGTTTTAGCTATCTATCTACTATCTATCTAGCTATCGATATATATATATGTATATATATATATATATATATATATATATATATATATATATATATATATTATAAACCAATTTCAACGGATTTTGCCCAAATTTGACGTCGATGTTAGTTTGGTTTAAAAAAAAAAGAACTTGACTAGCTTAATAATCCTAACTTAATCCCGTGCAAAACCGGGCTATTCTGCTAGTACATATAATGAGAGAAGAAAACATTGACTTGATCATAGTATCACGCCCACGTTCTTCGCTCTCGTTATTGCTCAGCTCTTTAGCCTTAAACTGTGCGGAATACTTTGGGGTCACGTAAACGACGGGAATTTAATCTCATTACCAATTCGAGCCGAAACTTGATCGGTAAAATTGTCGCGAACTGAGTGCGTCATATCTAAGAGGGATTCAAGCACCAATGATCCATTGTGGCAGGTTAGATAATTGCTGAGAAAACTGCTCTTGGCATGTAACCAATGGCAGCCTTGTTAACACACAAATAAAGAATATTTATCCACCAATACAGCGCTGAGCACTCGTTCTCATTGCTTGATAATAGCGTATGCAAAATGTCAAAACATGTTTTATTTCTTTTTTATTCAGAATATATATTCAAAAGAAATTTTTAAAATGTCTTGACACAAAAAATATTCCTTCTCTAAAACAACATATTCCCAAACACACACACACACACACACAACACACACACACACACACACACACACACACACACACACACATACACACGCACGCATGCACGCACTCACGCACATGTCATAAATACAAATTTGCTTTTCTTTTCAAAATAATTTTTTTCAGTTCAATAGAATTCCTGACGCTTGACCCTTTAAACCCCATTCCAGACAACATATATTCCAATCTGATCTGGCAGAGTTTCTACAGCTGGATTCCCTTCCTAACGCCAACCACTCCGAGAGTGTAGTGGTTGTTTTTACGTGCCACCGGCACGAGGTCCAGTCAAGCGGTACTGGCAACGGCCACGCTCAAATGGTGTTTTTTACGTACCGCCTGCGCAGGAGCCAGTCCAGCGGCACTGGCAACGACCTCGTTCGAACGTTGCTTTTCCTGTGCCACCAGCACAAGTGCCAGTAAGACGACGCTCATAACGATCACGCTCGAATGGTGCTTTTTATATACCACCAGCACGGGAGCCAGTCAGCGGGCCTGGCAACGCTCACGCTCGGATGGTGCTCTTAGCGCTCCACTAGCACGGATGCCAATCAAACGGTGCTGTCATCGAATTTGATTTCGATTTCACTTGCCTCAACAGGTCTTCGCAAGCAGAGTTTAGTGTCCAATGTAGGAAAGGTACGCATAAGTGGACTGGTTACACCACTGGCATAGGCTACGGGATATGGTCTCACTTGGGTCTTCTCAAGCACAGCATATTTCCAAAGGTCTCGGTCACTAGTCATTGCCTTGTTGAGGCCTAATGTTTGAAGGTCGTGCTTCACCACCTCATCCCAGGTCTTCCTGGGTCTACCTCTCTCACAGGTCCCCTCCACCGCTAGGGTGTGGTACTTTTTCACACAGCTATCCACATCCATTCTCGCCACTTGGCCATATCAGCGTAGTCGTCTCTCTTACACACCACATTTGATGCTTCTTAGGTCCAACTTTTCTCTCAAGGTACTTACACTCTGTCGTGTATGCACACTGACATTACTCATCCAGCGGAGCATACTGGCTTCATTCCTTGTAACCTTACGCATCTTCTCAGCACTCACGGCCCATGTTTCACTGCCATGTAGCATGGCTGTTCGTACACATGCGTCATACAGTCTACCTTTTACTCTGAGCGAGGGGCCCTTTGTCACCGGCAGAGGTAGGAGTTCTCTGAACTTTGCCCAGGCTATTCTTATTCTAACAGTTTATATATTGCTGTCGCGAGTTAATATTTTGAGGGTGAAAGGACTTAAACTTTTTGTGATGAATAGAATTTAAAGAATTGACCATCTTTAATCTAAGCAAATAACTAGAAAACATAAGAAGACGAAGTAAAAATAAAGTTAAAAAAATAACGTAAAAATTATATTTAAAAATATAAGTATTATCGCATCTTTCATGGTTTGCTTCTGGTGATTGTGCTATTAAAGGGGAGATAATCTTTTCTAGGTGAAACAAAGTAGGAATTTACATCAACGAGTGAAGAGCATTCATGCATATTGTCCATTTTCGCACGCCTTGTAATTTTCTTTCACTTTTCACTAATAAAATCCGCCTGTTACCGATTTCACTTCAACTTGTCAACAATATTAAGAGCAGCTTCGTCATTCTTCGCTTTCTCGTTCGTTTTATGTCTATTTACAACACTTTCTTTTTTTTTTTTTTAAATATCTTTTCATGAGAATTGTGAAATACCTTCTTTTAAAATAACATTTCAACCTTTCCAGTATAAAGAAAATCTCGCAACTTTAAAAATATCTATATGATTTTCCACCGGTTGATATTTTTAAAAGTCACCCAGTTTAGAAAAAATCATTGATTATATATGCAGAGATGGAATTCGTATTTAACATAAAAATTAATATCTCATACAGTTCTTACACTACCTGTGCAATATATATATATATTGTTGTATTTCGGAATGGTCATTTTGCCAGTTTAGCCAATAAAAATACACGCACTATATATTTGGTGTTACTTTGCTTCAGTGTTATTTATTTTTTACATTAATTTTAATCTTATTTCGGTCATAGTTCTTTCGACACACTCCTGTGACCGCATCAGTGGTCCTTTGCTTTCTTCTTTCTTATTTTTGTGTCTCTCCTTACTAACTGTCAGCCACTTTGTATTTCTATTGCATGTGTCTTTATTTGCGCATGCGGATATCTCTATATAACACCAAATATATAGTGCGTGTGTTTTTATTGGCTAAACTGGCAAAATGACCATTCCTAAATACAACAATATCTGTTTCAACACACGATTTTCACATAAAAATCTTGCACAACAAATATATATATATAATATATATATATATATATATATCATATATATATAATATATATATATATATATATATATATATATATATATATATATATATATATATATATGTATGTATGTATATGTGTGTGTGTGGTGTATAATATATATATATATATATATAATATATTATATATATATATATATAACAATGTTTGCGGCTTGAAGAGAGCTTTAAACCATCTTTTATATCAATTAACACTGATGTAAGAACAGGTTGTTAATAAAACTTGAAACACGTGTACCGCGATATCCTTTGTGTTCTGTTTTTGATTTTATTTGATATATTCTCTCTCACCTCTGCCACTATCAAGTATTCACCCTAAATTTACAGTACCTATATATATATATATATATATATATATATGAATATATACGAATTTTGACAAATGCTTACAGAATGGAGAGAAACGCATAAACGCAGCGTAAAAAGCTACAATTTAATGGGGGTTTTTTTCAAAATAATTTTTTCGAGTGATTTTTGTTTTATTAATAATTTTTTTTTGTTCGTATTTTTTTGTCGGGGCGGTTTATCCTTGATTTTATACTCATGATAGCTTATCCTAAGATGAATACTCGTTGCTCTGCTTCTTCAATAAGTTCCTTAGACATTAAGTGCATGCGTGGTGGCTGGTGGCTGTGTGGTAAGAAGTTTGCCTACCAACCACATAGCTTCTGGCGAGTGTCTTCTACTATAGCCTAGGGCCGACCAAAGCCATGTGAGTGGATTTCGTAGACGGAAACTGAAAGAAGCCCGTCATATATATATATATATTATGTGTATGTGTGTGTGTGTGTGTGTGTGTGTGTGTGTGTGGTGTGTGTGTATTTGTGTGTGTCTTTGCATCAGGGTTTTCTCTCATTACCGCATGGCAACCCGTGCTGGTGTGCTTACGTCCCCGTAACTTAACGGCTAGGTAAAAGAGACTGGTAGAATAAGTACCAGGCTTCAAGAGTGTGTGTGTGTGCGTGTGTGTGTGTTGTGTGAGAGAGAGAGAGAGAGAGAGAGAGAGCGAGAAAGGAAAGAAGTACCGACAGTCGATTAGTTCGACTAAAGTTCCACAAGGTGGTGCCCCAGCATGGCCGCAGTCTAGTGACTGAAACAAGTAAAAGATAAAAGATACAGATTTCCACCAAGTCATTCTTGTACAGCTTTTTTCAGTGAGTTCACAATATCATCAACACCACCACCACCATCATCATCATCATCATCATCGTCGTCGTCGTCGTCATCATCATCATCATCATCATTGTCACTGTTATGATCGTTCGAATCACTTTGAGAATCAAGCCGTGGAATGAACAAATCGATCGTCATTATCGATCATGTGTTTTTTCTCCACGATGCTGATTGATTTTAGGAGTCTACTTTTTGCATGTATAAAGAAGTATGACGCGATTTTTTCTTTATCAGTTGACAAGAGAAATCCGTCAAACATGGTCGAAGTTGTGCTAAGCTTACGCAAGAATACCATTTGCTACTTCGTGCCACACCTTTGCAATTATACTTATGACATCGTTTTCAGTAAACGGTTGTCGGAAGCCTTTCGCATCTCTGATTACGGCTGCCAGTTTGCTTTTCTAGAGATTGGCTTCATGTTTAGTCGTCAATGAATTGCGAATCTATTTGTCACGTGAATGAATCAAAAGCGCCATATTTAATGAAGTTCCATAAAAGTTATTTTTCATGAGAATCTCAGCTGTAGGATGAAGTGAACAGTTGTCCAACAATAACAAAACCTTGCAATTAGCATCCAGTCCTTGGCCCCTGCTGTGTATACGAGGGGTTGGTACAGAATATTTGTTAACCCAATCAGAGAAATGATTCTATAACCTATGTCTTTTGTTAGCATAATAATGTGCCGGTAATATATTCAAGCCTTTTAAAAAAAAGTAGGGACGGAGGTTTTTGCCTTAGTTTACACATATACATCTCTGCTGCATTGACATATCCCTGCACAGTTAATCTGCCATTGGCATCCTTATCTCTTGAGGTTAATCTCTCATTAACTGCAGCAACGAGAGATTGATAGCTCCTAAGATAATAACGCTAGGGCAACGATGATACATCAGCATTAAACATTTGTTCGGCTGTTAAATTTTTATCAATGACGATCATTGCAAACTCATCTACGAATTTCTCGGTCACAAATCTTTAAATCTTCAATGCAAAGACCGTGCAATTCAAGCAAACAAATCAGATATCATCAACGAAAGGAAAGGTAAAACCCGTAAATGAATTGATATTCCATTAGATAAAATCATATCAGTAAACGCATGTGAATGTCTAAAAGAAGCAGCTTTTCTCATCACAAGAACCTCGTATGTGTGAAGAAAAGGATGCGAGAAACCTCTGAACAATATCCTTGGTCAACCATCTCACTAAGGAAATCAAATAACAGTAATGACCCTCACTGCACAAACAGACCTGAAATTTGGGTGTTGGGGGTTAGTCGATTATATCGGCTCCAGTTTCTGACTAGTGCTTATTTATTGATCCTGAAAAGAAGAAGGCAAAGTACACCACGGTGGAATTTGAACTCGGGATGTAAAGTCCGACAAAATGTATGGCGGCATTTTTCCCGGCGTGCAAACAATTCTGCCAGCTCATCGCCTTTTTTTAATAGTAATTCTTTCTAATGTTAGTATAAGGCTAGTAATCTTGAGAAGTGTGTGAAAGTCGATTTCGATACTTAGCTGGTACTTATTTTATCTCCCTTGAAAGGATGAAACACAAGATCGATCTCTGCTGAATTTTAGCTCAGAACATAAAGAGCCTTAAGAAATATGGTTGAGTATCTTTGTCCTGCGGGCGACCATTTTGCCAGTTCGCCGCCCTAATAATGAGAGAGAAAGATTAATCCAGGGTAACATAGGATCAAGCCCTCTGGACAAATAGTGCAAAAAGTGGGACAGGGGTCAGTATGACGCTATTGTGCATATTGTGCGATGAACGAGAAGAAGCAGTGATCCACATAGTAAATGAATGTTTTTAACTCGCACAGAAACAGTACAAATCTTGGAGACACGATAATGTTCTAAGAATCATCCGCTGGGAAGTGTGTGATAAGTATGGACTTCCATCAGGACATAAATGGTATGAACATGCACTTGAAAATGTCACTGAGAATGATGAGGTTAAACTTCCATGTCCTAGAACATACCAGACCAGATATCATGATATTTGAGAAGAGGGAACAGCCTTGCTACATAATTGATGTTCTTTGTCCTTTTGATACAAGAATAAAAATATAAAGGAGATCAACAAGGTAGATATATAACCGGACCTGAAGAGTGATGGATAAACAGTTTGAGGGGTTTACAGAAAAGGTGAAGTCATATCAACTGTTATTGGTGCCTTAGTAATGATGGGAAAGAGGCTCAAAGTGTGGACAGAAAAGATTGGCTTGAAGAAGCACATAGAGTACATGCAACTGGCCATTCGAAAGATTTTGGATGACTGAGATCAAAGGTGATAACTTGTTATCCATGAGTAAACCCACCTAAATTCATTCAAAGGGGTGAGATGCGAAGCAAATTTTGAAATACTACTACTACTACTAATAATAATAATAATAATACAATAATAAGAATAATAATAATAATAATAATAATAATAATAATAATAATAAGCATAATAATAATAATAATAAGAATAATAATAATAATATAATAAGCATAATAATAATAATAATAATCAGGACTTACAAACACATATAACATACAGAAAATTGCACTACTAGGCACTGCACACATCCTACGCAGAAACACTTTCCATACAATAACCATCAGGCATCACAACAAATCACAGCACATAACCAAGGCACACAGAGCTGCGCGGTAGTGAAGTGAAAGCATGCTATAAAAAATAAAACTACTGAATAAAATAATTAATAATAATAAGAATAATAATAATAATAATAATAATAATAATAATAACAATGATAATAATAACATATGGTTGTGATGCATGTGCCTAGTGTTAGACTTATCAGACGGGTAGTCATGATGGGTATATTGGCTTCGTATATTTTTCCCCGGTGTCACTTTGATGGCATGCACTGTCTCTCACTCAATAATAATAATACAATAATAATAATAATAATAATAATAATAATAAAATAATAATAATAATAATAATAATAATAATAATAATGATATGATGATGATGAATAAATAATAATAATAATAATAATAATAATAATAATAATAATAATAATAATAATAATAAAGACCCCGAGAGCACTATCCTGGCAGCGCAAAACCAAACTTTAGCAACGAATTGAAGGGTCAATCATAGAAATGAGCAAGTGTCTCTGCTGTGCCTCATCTGCAATAGGGTGGATGAAACCATTGCCCATATCACGAACGAACGCCTTAGACTTGCCCAAAACCACTACATGTTGTGGCGACACGATCATGTAGCGAAAGTGCTATACTGGAAACTGTGCTAAAAGTGGGAGCTAGAGAAAGTCAAGACGTGGTATGAGCACAAACCGCAGAGAGTGGTAGAGTTGGAGACTAGCAGAATGCTCTGGGATTTCCCAATCCAAACAGATCAGGTGCTAGAACATAACAGACCGGACCTCGTGGTGGGGCAAAAAGGGCACGACGCATGTTATATAGTTGATGATCCACGAATAGTCAAGAAAGAAGGCAAAAAATAGATAGATAGATAGATAGATAGATAGATAGATAGATAGATAGATAGATAGATAGATAGATAGATAGATAGATAGATAGATAGGAAAGTAGATAGATGGATAGATATGTTTCTTTATTAGCCACACAGGGCTGCACACAGACGGGACAAATTACAAGGTAGAGTTTTTCTTTTTGGAGATAAAAAAAAGGTGGGTTGGTTTTCGATCAAAAGGGATCGTAAATGGAAAGAAAGAGAAAAGCAAAAGAAAAAAGAAAAAAAAAGAAAAAAGAAAAAGAAAGTAAAAAAGGAAAAAGAAAAAATCGATCAATAAGGATCGTTATCACAGAAATGTCAATGTAAAGTGTAAAGGGGAAGACAGGTGAGGTTTACTCGTGGAAAGAAAAGCCTACGGAAGAGACCACGGTAACCTCGGTCAATGAAGTCACATGTTATATTTATTTTTTTACAAATAAGCAACTCTCTGTATTAATTTTTACTGTTCATAGGATCATAGTCAAGGTGGACTTCGTCATTCATACGTGCCATCCTTACTACATTCACCCATCTTTTTCTAAAACATTCACTAGACAAAACTTGCCTCTCTATCTCACTTTCCTTTTCAAGTGATACTTGAAGAGTGATGAGAGATTGACCAGAGAGGAAAGTGTTTGTCTCTAATCCTTTCAGGCGCGTCCACCAGATACATTCTTTCGCCATAGCCACAAGTATGATAAAAAATAGCTCTTCCTTCCCGTTTGAAGGAAGGAGGCGTGACGATATTAACGATAGACTCGGTGATAACCGACTCGTCCCACACGTGACAGCAGTCGTTCGACATAAGCCCCAGGTCAGAAATTGTTGGACACTGCATGATTGCGTGCAGAACGGTTTCGCCGCTCTGACCGCATCTCGGGCAGGTCGGCCCCGAGTTTCTCGAGCCATGCCTATAGAGCTTATCCCGAACGGGTAGCGCTTCTCGGTAGCACTGCCAGGCCAGGGATCTCTGGAAGTTGTTCATAGGTCCCGGCCCGAAAGTCGTCTCAAACAGGTGGGTCAGGTATTCCTCATCGACGCCCAGGTTCGCCCCAAGATCGTCGTCGTACCTCCCCTCCACTAATCCCCTATAGAATGCTTTGGTTGTGTTGAAGTCACTCAAGGTCGACCCGGGACGGCATAGTTGCTTGAGAGCAACGCGACACTCGCGGTGCCATTCGCCCTTCCTCGGCCTCTTTTTGATCCACGACTGCAGTTCTGTCATGGAGACGAGCTGCGGGAAAGCATGCCTCACAAACGGTGACCACACCTGTTCACCGTCGTCTACATAGAGCCGGAGATGTCGCAGTCTCAGCGCGTGTCTGCGCATCATCAACCACGGCATGTCCAGCCCTCCTTTGAACGGGTGTTAACAGCAAATGGATCGTCTGACCATCGGGACGCATCCTTTCCACAAGAAGCGGAAGAGAATGCGTTCTAGTTTGGTGATGGTAGGGTCTGGACAAGGTACGACGGTCAGGCGGTAGTAGATGATGGACGCGATGTACGTGTTCGCCACCTCCGCCCGACCTTTTAGGGACAGTTTCCTCTCGGTCCATTGCCGGGCGAGAGTGACCACGCTACTCGTTATCTCGTTCCAGTTCTTCTCCATTTGGAGGTCCGGACCGAACAGACCCCGAGCAACTCGACCGGGCCGTCCATCCAGCGTCCCACGACGGAGGTGCTGGTGGACGGCATGGGCTTGCTTCGCCAGGTGCCGAGCCGCAAGCCCACTGACTTTTCCCGGTTGATTTTCGCTCCTATCACCGCTTCGTAGTCTTTCAGTGTCTCACCGACCAGCTCGATGTGCTCGTGGCTAGACACTATGACGGTGACGTCGTCCGCGTATGCAGACATGCTCGTCCCGCATCCCAATTCTCGCGGGATGTCTCTCAGAGTCGCCAGCTTCCGCAATAATGGCTCGAGAGTCAATACGTATAGAAGCAACAAGAGGGGGCATCCCTGACTGACCGAACGTGCAATGTCGAAAGGTCTCGATAGATGTCCATTTACGCGAATTACCGAACGGATACCTCTGTACAAAGCAGCTATCCAGCCGCGGAAGACGGGACCGAAACCAGCTGCTCTCAGGACTGCCTCCAAGTATCGATGGTCTACCCTATCAAAAGCTTTCGATTGATCCAAATTGATCAGGACCCACCCATGCCAGGTTCCTTAACTACTCTGTCTATGAAAGATAGATAGAAAGAAAGAAAGAAATAAAGATGAGTATACAGATAGATAGATAGATAGATAGATAGATAGATAGATAGATAGATAGATAGATAGATAGATAGATAGATAGATAGATAGATAGATAGATAGATAGATAGATAGATACAACCCTCTTAAGTACGAAATAGTCCGGCTATAGAAAATGAAGAAGGTTAAGATAGTGCCAATTATTGTTGGCTCCTTGAGAAAATTATCAGAAGGCATCAAGGAGAATATAAAGGAAATTGGAATAGAATGCCCAGTAGAACTGTAACAAAAGGTTTGCCTCCTTGGCACGGCCAGAATAATCTGGAAAGTATTAGATAGCTGAAAAGAACGGATAGCATGGTACCGTAGGCTTCGGGTAGCAAGCCTGCTACGCATACAAGACTCAAGGACTTCCACCAAAACTTGTGATAAAGAGAACTAATAATAATAATAATAATAATAATAATAATAATAATAATAATCGTCCCAATCGATATAAACGTATCTGTCAAGACCTACCAAAAACTGAGCAAATATAAAGATCTTGAAATAGAAATCAGCAAAATGTGGAAGCTGAAGACTAAAACAATACCTGTTGTCATAGGTGCCCTGGGAATGATAGCGAAAGGACTGATTGCTACCTAACTCAGATACCAGGAACCCCAAAATGGCAGAAATTCAAAAGATAGTGCTCATGGGAACTGCTCATATCCTACGCAAAATACTCTCTATGTAATCCCAAGGTTTAAAACAAACTTTTTTTTTTTTAAATTTTATTTTTATGTATTAGACATTCACTAGTACACCCAAAAAAAAACCCAAATATATGGCACAGAACTTCCAACCTGTGTCCCTTGAGGTTCTGGTGAGACTGGGAGCCAACTTGTACAGACATAAAGCAAAAGTCAAACATAGAATAATAATAATAATAATAATAATAATAATAATAATAATAATAATAATGGTTTCAAATTTTGCTACAAGGGCAGCCATTTTGAGAGAAGGGATAAGTCAATCACTGGCACTTATTTTATCGACGCCGAAAAGATGAAAGGCAAAGTCGACAATAATAATAATAATCATGATGATTTAAAATTTTGGTACAGGGCTAGCAATTTCAAGGAGGGGTTAAGTCATCTGAATCGACCCCCAGCATTCAACTGGTATTTATTTTATCGAACACGAAACGATGAAAGATGAAGTCGACCCCGGGAGAATTTGAACTCAGAACGTAAAGACGGACGAAATGCCGCTAAGCATTTGCCTGGCGTGGTAACGATCTGCCAACTCGTCGCCTTTATAATAATAATAATAATAATAATAATAATAATAATAATAATAATAATAATCATTTCTACTATAGGAACAAGGCTTGAAATTTGTGGAGAGGAAGATAATCGATTTCATTGACCCAAGTAATTGACTGGTACTTAATTTGTTGACCCCGAAAAAATAAAAAGCAAAGTCGACATCGGCGGAATTTGAAGTCAGAACGTAGCGGTAGACGGAATACCGCTAAGCTAACGATTCTGCCCGCTCGCCGCGTTATTAATAATAATAATTCTCTCTACTAAAGGCATAAGGCCTGAAATTTGGGAGTGGGTACTTAATTTATCGACCCCGAGGATGAAAGGCAAAGTCGACCTCGGCGGAGTTTGAACTCAGAACCTAGCGACGGGCGAAATATGCGTATGTGAATGATAATAACCTGTCGCAATTTCTTGACCAACTTAAAACCAAATATGGTATGGACGTTGTAAAAGAAATTGTCTTAATAGGGTCTGCTCATATGCAGCAAAAGGTTATCTTTGAAGTCTTAGAGTAGTTGTATGGCACAATGTACAATATAGCAGGAACAGAGGTTGCTGTAGAAACGGTAGCAAAAATACAGAGAAGAGAGAGACGTTGGTATTTGTGAGTGACTTCATGCTCGTCAGTCAAAGCCATGTAGGGTGTCTTTGTGTGCGGCACCTGTTCCGCCCCACATGTGAGAACAAGTTTCCATTGGGGCTGCCATTTATCTATGTTGAGAGTTTGTAGTTGCAAGGAATGGAAAATGTTTCCGACTTTAAGATGAAGACCAGTGTTTGCTATGCTAATGGTGGAGTTTCCCCTAGAGAGATCGTCGGGGTTTTCTGGTTAAGGTGCTGCGCATGTTGAAGTAGGGGGTAGGGGACAAGATTAATATGATACAATTGGATGAGGCTTTCAAAGTTTCTGTTCGTGGAATCGGTGCAAGATTGGTGTGAGTTGCCTCAGTTGTTTGTGGTTAATGTATGAAAGCGGAGGAGCAGGAAGGACCGAGAGGTGGACCATCTATGTAGAATGGATGTTGTCAGAGATGGCAGTATGCAATTCGGTGGTGTATAACAGGTACATACAGTGTTGCGGGGAGAAATCCGAACCCCGTGGTACCCCAAAATTGGCAGCGTGTGCGTGAGAGAGGCCCCGATAGTAAAAGCCAGGCTGTTGTTGTTGTGTAAGCTCACACCACCCTTCACTGAACAGAATCATTTCAGCAATGAGTAGTAAATCGGTTTACATACCTCCAGATCTTTCAGCCCCTGTCCCCTTTCCATTCTTCATACGGTACAGTGTGATTTGAACGTATATGCTTGTTATTTTTAGCAATTCGAACCAACGAGTAGTAGTGGTAGTAGCAGCAGCAGCAGCAGCAATAGCAGTAGTAGTAGTAGTAGCAGCAGTAGTAGTAGAAGTAGTAATAGCAGCAGCAGTAGTAGTGGTAGTAGTAGCAGCAGCAGTAGTAGTAGAAGTAGTACTAGCAGCAGCAGTAGTAGTAGTAATAGTAGCAGTAGTAAGTAGTAGTAATAAGTAGTACTAGCAGCAGCAGTAGTAGTGGTAGTAGTAGTAGTAGTAGTAGTTAGTAGTAGTAGTAGTAGTAGTAGTAGTAGTAGTAGTAGCAGCAGTGATCGTGGTGTTTGTGGTGATGGTAGTGGTGGTGGTGGTGGTGGTGGTAGTGGTGTTGCCCGTCGTCGTCGTCGTCGTCGTTTAAGTGGCGGTTGCTTAACATTCCGTAAGGCATGTTTCGCTTATTTAACTTTGAAGGAATCATGCGAGTGTTTAAGATGAGAAGGTGAGTGGGGTGGGTGGAGAAAGGTGCGGGAAGGGAGGGAGGGAGGGGAATTAGGATGATGAGATTAAGAATAGGGGGAGAAGGGGAAGGGAGAGGAGATAAAGAGAGGTGTCGGTGCAGTGGCTGGTAGTAATGGGTTGAGGACGTGAAGTGGTGCTAGCGGTGGTGGTGGTGGTGGTGGAGGTGGTGGTGGTGGTGGAGGTGGTGGTGGTAGTGACAGTGGCAGTGATGGTGGGTATGGTGTCGGTGGGGGTGGGGGTGATGGTGGTGTTGTGGTGTCGGCGGCGGTGGCGGTGGCGAACCCGTGTCAGTCATGCAGCATTGTGATTGAATCTGAGGAGGAAAAATGTGCAATGGTTTTAATGAATGAAGCAGAGCGAAGAATTTACAATCGTCATGCACCGAAATGCATTGACGCCAAACTTACACACACACCACACACACACACACACACACACACACACACACACACTTACAACTTACAAAAGTACATCTGTGCATATATTTATATATATATAGGTAGATAGATAGATAGATAGATAGATAGATAGATAGATATGAATGTTTATGTGTATATGTGTAAGTGCGCGCGCGCTTGTGTTTGTGCGTGTGTAGGTGTGTGTGTATACGTACATGAACTCATGCAGTATTTATATTGAGAGGCATTCATCCATTCCATACATACATAAATACATAGATACACGTATATATCTCTTAATATAAAAGGCAGATTTTATCTGCCTCCCTTTGTCTCTTATAGAAATCTACAATATAGGATTTCTTCAATTACAATTTACCTAGCATTTTTAAGAGTAGAATGCATCGGGTCTTGCCAGGTCCACTTTTTAAAATTTCAACCCCAATTAAGAAAAATTTAGAGAAAACTCACATTGTGTGTATAAGTCAAATGCTTTTCTTAGTGTGGGCTACAGCACACGCACACGGCACACACAGTGCGCAACGAATAAGTGAAAGTAATTCACTTTTTGTAGTGACTGACTCTTTCACTCTGCATCCCACTTCCTCTTTACACACATAGACACGTAATATATAAATAAAATTGTAAGCTAACGTGTGTGTGTGTGTGTGGTGTGAGTGGTGTGTGGTGTGTGCGTGTGTGTTGTGAGGGTGCGGGTGTGTGTGTGTGTGTGCGTGTGCGGAGTGTGTGACAGGAAAGTTTTTTAGGACGAATATAAGACCTAAAGTATATCCAAGTAGCAGAAAGATCGCCCGAAAGTGTATATAGATATTAAATGTATTTATATATTCATCTATACACAGATGTATGTATAATGTGTGTGTATATTTCATAGAGGTAACCTTCACTCCATACAAAGTTTTTTAGGACGAATATAAGATCTAAAGTATATACAAGTAGCAGAAAGATCGCCCAAAAGTGTATATAGATATTTAAATGTATTTATATATCATCTATACACAGATGTATGTATAATATGTGTGTATATATTTCCATAGACGTAACCATTCACTCCGCACACAGTTTTTTAGGACGAAAATAAGATCTAAAGTTATCTCTAAGTAGCACAAAGATCGCCAAAAAGTGTATATAGATATATAAATGTATTTATATATTCATCTATGCACACATGTATGTATAACGTGTGTGTATATATTTCCATAGAGGTAACCATTCACTCCATACAAAGTTTTTTAGGACGAAAATAAGATCTAAAGTTATCTCTAAGAAACAGAAAGATCGCCCAAAAGTGTATATAGATATTTAAATGTATTTATATATTCATCTATACACACATGTATGTATAATGTGCGTGTATATATTTCCATAGAGGTAACCATTCAATCCATACAAACGTTTTTTAGGACGAAAAAATTATATATAAAAGAAAGGTTGTGTGTCTGTCTACTCCGATCTAGATTCCTAACTACTCCCACATTTTGCGATGCAGTTTAACCAAACCCGGGTATCTTATAGTCGTGATTCATATCGAGCCTTCTGGGTATTAGCGCGCGTCTACGATGAGTCTATGATTTTACAAATAATTTACCATCATTTTTTTCCATTTTAATGCATATTTTTTTAATAAAGGGAAGTACTCTCAAACTTCACACCAATATGCGTGCTCATATGCGATGTAATATCACATCAGCAGCATTTCCTCCACCCTCCTTGCACTTGGCGAAGGCAAAATACCAGGGGATGAAAAAGGTAATATTGCCATCGATTCCATTTGTACCATTGTTAAGACGCCTTCTGATCTCAGAGATGCAGTGTTCCCAGATCTACAAGCTAATTATCAGAATATGGATTGGATTGGCAAAAAGGCTATACTGGCCCCGAGGAATAAAACAGTTCACCATATTAATGATGAAATGCAAACTCATCCTGGGGAAGTCTATGTATATCAGTCTATCGATACAACTCCTGACCCAGAGGACGTCATCAACTATCCAATAGAGGTACTCAATCCTTTGAGCACCCCGGACTACCACCACACTTTCTCAAACTTAAAGTTGGTGCCCCTATAATGCTCATCAGAAATTTGGTTCCCCCAAAACAATGCAATGGCACACGTTTGATCGTTAAGTCCTTATCTCCCACCGTAAACTTATATCAATATTTGCCTGAATAATCATCATAATTCAGTGCAATCATTAACAGTACTTTCAAGCAATTCAGCCCGAGTAACGCCAGGCAATTCTGCTAGTATATATATAAACGTACGTGTGCATGTGTATAGGTATGTATGGGTGAGCGTGTGAGTGTGTGCCTGTGGGTAAATATATGTTTGTGTGTGTGCGTGTAGTTAGATAAGCTTTGGCCCAGAATTGACCGAGGCCATGAGTAACCTAATAGCACCTCTTGGAAAAGACATTAAGTGACGTTTCATATTACCGTCATCCTTTACGCACCGTGGCCCATTCGAGAAAACAGCCATTGTTTGCAGACATATATCCGAGTTGAAGGAGTTTATCTGGAATTTTGGGGAGATATTCGTCCAGGTTTTAAAGTATGAGATGCATTTCTTCTCATGTGTCTTGATGTAATGTCAAAGAGAATAGGGCCTGTTGAGGTGATACACACATACACACACATGTGTATGTATATATATATATATATATAAGAGACCAAAGTGTACGTACGGCGTTATATTTTTATATATAAAAAATACAAAATGGGACATGAACCCAAAACGTCCAGACAGGAGATACAAAAAAGGGACAACAAAACATCCAGATAGATGGTACAAAGAAAACAAAGATGGGTCATTCGGAGTTTTCTTTCCTCAGTCGAGTTTCAGATTATCTTTGCAATTTCAGCTGGTAATACTCGAGATTGCTCCAATCTGGCCAGCCCAAAGGAAAAATTAAGCTAAGAGCACTAGATTCCTTGGAAGAAAGCAGCGAATGTATACAAAAACAAGGACGGAAAAATAACGGAGAAATGCTACACAAATACAAATAACAGGACATTAACAACATGTGTCTTTCGACTAAGGACGAATTAATCTGGTGTGTGTGGATGTAAAGCCTTACGGCAGGGACATAAGATTTGACAGGCACAGAGAGGAATATAGATTCATCTTACAGTTGAGGTTCTGGCCAAAACAAAGTCACACTGAACACTTGCTTGGAATTGAGAATTATTTTCGAACCAATCCAGTGTAAAGTAAGTTGTTAGCCAACCTTTTATATCTGCATGATAAATCACTGATAAATGTGCCATACATTTAAAAACTCTGGAACATAAACTTTTGACAATGTCCTATATCGGTGTCTTCTTGCAGCATTAGAGCAGCCCAGCGCAGCACAATGATACAATCTTTTGATGCTTTGCAGCCTTTTGGTGATTCTGCATCCTCAATTATCCGTGTCCTTCCTGTACAAGTCCAAAGCAATTCTGTCGTATCTCCATTGTAGATTATTGTTTCAGTTTTCATCAGAAACTATTTTGGTCAATACATCGACACATTTAGCGACTGCTTCCTCGTCCATTGAGCATTTTTCTCCACGCGGAGATTCCAAGATTCCAAGTTCGATTCCAAACAGTGACCTGAAATAATAAAATAAATATAATAATAATAATAATAATAATAATAATAATAATAATAATAATCATAATAATAATAATAATAATAATAAGAATCAAGAAATAAGAAGAATAATAAGAAGAAGAAGAAGAAGAAGAAGAAGAAGAAGAAGAAGAAGAAGAAGAAGAAGAAAGAAGAGAAGAAGAAGAAGAAGAAGAAGAAGAACAACAACAACAACAACAACAACAACATCGAAAAATACCACCTTAGGAATGAGAACCCAGTTTCGAAATTTCCCCAAGACACCTGATGAAGGCTGGAGGCTATATCAGCCGAAACGTTGTGTTAGCAGCAAACAAGATGAGGACAAATATCCGTCAAATGTAAATAATGTAAATAATGTTAGAAAGAATAAGTCCTGGGATCGATGTCTTCGAGTAACACTCATTAAGGTGGTGCTCCAGCATGGCCGCAGTTAAATGACTGAAACAAGTAACAGAATAAAAGAAAAAAAGAACACACATTTCTTGATATTGACTGCACTTCACGTGCTGCACACATGCTGTAGATGCACTGTATTTGCACTTGATCATTTGATCTCAGAGCGAAACAGTTGGAAATCAGACCAGCATGCAATCATTCCTGCCTCTCACAATATGACACTCTCTACCGTTCTTCTTTCACGTTCGAATGGCTTTCGCTTCAGGTTTTTTACGGCTCTTACCACTAGAAATTTCTAATTTTTCAGCACTGAAATTTGATAACTATGTAATAACATGTTTAGTAGCGCTGCTTTTGTGTGTGAGTGCGCGTGTGTGTGTGTGTGTGTGTGTGTGTGTATGTGTGTGTGTGTTTGTGGTGTGTGTGTGTGTGTGCATGCGTGTGCAAGTGTGTGTGTGTGTTTGTATATACAGATTCCTACATGCATACGTTTTATATATATATATATATAATTATATATATATTATATATATATATATATATACACATATATATATCGTATATAATCATATATATATATTCATATATATTATATATACTTACATATAAGAGATTAAAGTGTACGTACGCGGCTATATATATATATATATATATAATACAAAATGGGACAAGAACGCAAAACATCCAGACAGGTGATACAAAAAAGGGACAACAAAGCATCCAGATAGACGATACAAAGAAACCAAGTACGGGTCATTCGGAGTTTTCTTTCCTCAGACGAGTTCCAGATTGGCTTTGCAATTTGGGCTGGTTATACTCGAGATTGCTCCAATCTGGCCTGCCCCAAGGAAGAACTAAGCTAAGTGCAATAGATTCCTTGGAAGAAAGCAGCGAATGTATACGAAAACAAGGACGGAAATAAACGGAGTATGTTACACAAAAACAAATAACAGAACATAACAACAGGTGTCTTTCGACTAAAGACGAAGCTGGCGTGTGTGGAAATGAAGCCTTACGGCAGGGATACAAGAATTCATAGGCACAGGGAGGAATATAGATGTTGCACGGACGACGGCTGAACCAAGAAAGAAAGATCAGGCTTGGCCGAACACCGGTCACGTGGGGAGAGAAGAGAGCGGTAGAGGCAGAGGGACAGAAGAATTAAGGAGGAGCGAGGAAAATGACAAGGACACAGTGAAGTGAAAAGAGGAGGGAAAGTGAGCAAGATGAGAAAGTAAGGAAATGTGAGAGAGGGGAAACGAAAGAACGAAGAGTGGAATGAACGAAATAAGCGTGAAAGGGCAGATTGAAAGAAAAAATAGAGTCGTACAAGATTTAGATAAATATATACGTGTAACATACTCCGTTTCTTTTTCCGTCGTTGTTTTCGTATACATTCGCTGCTTTCTTCCAAGGAATCTAATGCTCTTATCTAAGTTTTTCCTTGGGGCTTGCCAGATTGGAGCAATCTCGAGTATAACCAGCCTAAATTGCAAAAATAATCTGGAACTCGACTGAGGAAAGAAAACTCAGAATGACCCGTCCTTGTTTTCTTTGTATCGTCTATCTGGATGTTTTGTTGTTCCTTTTTTGTATCACCTGTCTGGAAGTTTTGCGTTCTAGTCCCATTTTGCATTTTTGATGTGTGTGTGGGTGTGTGTACATATGTACGTATTCTATTATTTTTACTTGTTTCAGTCGTTTTGACTGTGGCCATGCTAGAGCACTGCTTTTAGTCAAAGATATCGACCCCTGAACTTATTCTTTGTAAGCCTGGTACTGATTCTATCGGTGTCTTTTCTCGAACCGCTAATGCTACGGACGTAAACACACCAACATCGGTTGTCAAGCGATGGTAGGGTAAGTTGGACAAACGCAGACACAAACACACAAATATATACATACATGGACTTCTTTCAGTTTCTGTTTATCAAATCCACTCACAAGGCTTTGGTCAGTCTGTGGCTTTAGTAGAAGACACTTGCCCAAGGTGACACTCAGCGGGACCGAACCCGGAACCATGTGGTTGGCAAGCAAGTTCTTACCACACAGCCACGCCTGTGCTTACATATACAATTATCATTATTATTATTATTATTATTATTATTATTATTATTATTATTATTATTTAATAATGAAAAATAATATATTCATAATTGTTCCATACATCTCAAAGTATGCATATATATACACACACTCATGCACACACAACACACATATCTGTATATGCATGTATGTGTATGCGCATACTCACACTATATACCGTGTATATTGAATACAAGTGGGGGAGGGTGTGAAAGTTGGTATACAGTATGTACTACATGAATGTTACAATACTTAATTCATTAAGATTATTAGCTCATTAAATTAGTTAGCTTCGTTTTAGATATCTGCAATGTCATAAATCATAAAACATAACTAAAATGATACTTTTGTCATAACTTTTATTTTATTTCTTTTTTGCAACATGGAAGGTATTTATAAGCCATTTAAAACCACACAAAAACCGTTAGATTCACTTCAACATAGACACAAATTAAATTTAAATGTTGAAGTGAATTTAACGGTTTTTGTGTGGTTTTAAATGGCTTATAAACACCTTCCATGCTGCAATTGTTTTTGTTTCAGCACACGATCTCAGATCAGGTCACATGCAATGCAAGTACATCTCCGTTATATATATATATATATATATATATATATATATATAGATATATATATATATAATATATATATATATATATATATATATAAATTATATATATAAGGATAAGGTCGTTAATTTAAAAATAAAATAACGATTTATCAATGGTCAGCATGGGAAAAAAATAACCTTCAAAACCTTAAGGTGGTTTTAGAGTCAGATCATGGCTGCTATTTTCAGCATGGTGGTATCTCGTAGATACCCTAATTTATAATTTTATTATACATACATACATACATAATACATACCACACACACCACACACACACCACACACAAACACACACACCACAGACACACACACACACACACACACACAATATACATATATTAAATATAATATATATATATATATATATACTTGATAGAAATACAGTAGTATCGTACGTGTTTTCCTTATTTTTTTCCTTACTGTATACCTACTTTTGCACCAGTCTGTATTTAGTCTCTTTCGAGTAAATCGATAATTTAACACATTCAATTCACCCCGTTTCTATTTTCCGATTTGAACCTGTTTCCCCACTGCCCTATTTTTTTTTTTTAGCAAATATGATATCAATGTCATCTGTCTCCAATTCAGGTCGTGTTTTGCTTTTCCGATCTGTATCATTACGTTAAAGATATTATCGCTTATTTAACCAACACTGTGGACGCTGTTCCATTTAAATACGTGTAAGTTACGCCGTTTTCTCTGTAAATTAAGCTGATCCCTATTTTTTATGAACAGTAAGCTAGGCCCTATAAATTCTGGTTGTAATAGCTGTAAGTTGCAATTGCTCCGTAGAACATTATGGTAAAGCGGAAGCTAATGAGTGTCGGTGAATTTGAAGCTGGTATTGCGGTGGCGTTTTACTAATGATGTCTTCATTTTTTAATGATGTACAATGAGTATGACGACGCTTATGGTTGTTTCGGAAGATGTTAGGAAAAAAAGAGACGTAACTCGAATGTAAACAATGGAGTAGACTCTGCTAAAGACAGCCAAGGATGCAGCAGTGGCTGCGTTGTTGTTGTTGTTGTTGTTATTATTATCATCGTCATCATCATCATCATCATCATCATCAATATCATTATGGCCTGGTTAAAACCCGGGCCGCAGCAACAAAGACCACCTGCCACACTTCTCGGTCCATCATCATTGCCTCGAGGTCCTGGATGCATTCCAGGCCAGTGTCTGCAATCAAGTGTGACAGAATTTTCCTCTTCTTACATCACCACGATGTGTGTTCCAGAAGACTAATTTGGATGCCGCTTGTGGTCGCGTTGTAACTGGAGAACTAAAAACACCCGAGGACCAGGTGTTGCTGCTGTTCTGGGTAACAACAGAGTGTCTTCTACAAAAGGGATCCAAGGTGCAGATGGTGGCGTTAAACTAGAGTGAATCCAAAAGGTACCCAAGATTGTAACAGAACACCACTACTGCAATACCAGGAGACCATCACTGAGTACCTTTAAATGGCGATTCAGATTCTCGTTTCAGATTTCTTTATGTCAAAACATAACAAACGTTTTTCTAATACCTCGGTTTAAATGGATCATATG
>NW_021827517.1:0-28181 GCF_006345805.1 Octopus sinensis | reverse complement strand
GCCAAGGAAAATGTAAACGAACAAAAAACATTATGCCCCTTGTTCCATTAGTTGGAATCGAACCGGCGCTCCAGTTGTTCAGGACAGTGGTATTTCCTTTGTTTTGTCAAGGAGCATGGTTATTAATGGCCGTAGGCACTTGAGCTCTAGCCCCCTACGGTCACGGAAAGTTTAAAAAAATAAATATGTTGGGAAGGGAGTTACACGCTGTTGGCTTAAGGTATGTCTCTCTTTCTAACGGGACGACGTTATATATACGGGTAGCTCTAAGTTGCCAGTCAGTCAGCGAGAGACCGGGAGAGGGTCAGTGTCAGTGGGGGACCGGACAAGGGGTCAGTGAGAGAGAGAGAGAGAGACAGGTGGTCAGTGTGAGCGGAAGACCGGAAGATGTTCAGTTAGAG
This sequence comes from Octopus sinensis, assembly GCF_006345805.1. Taxonomy (NCBI): domain Eukaryota; kingdom Metazoa; phylum Mollusca; class Cephalopoda; order Octopoda; family Octopodidae; genus Octopus; species Octopus sinensis. The sequence continues at coordinate 27,780 of NW_021827517.1, read as the reverse complement.
ATGATGACGGTGAGAGACAGACAGGTGTAGTTGGAGATGATGGTCAGTGAGAGAGATGAGAATCGAGCGACCAAGAAAGTTGTTGTAGTAGGAGTTGTGAGGTTCAGAAAATGTTTTTCTGTATGTTTTAAACTGTGTTGTTTAAATGTAAAAAAAAAAGAGAGAGAGAAGAGACGATGTGTTGTTTAAATGAAAAAAAATAGAGACTCTGACGTAAACTGTTGAAAAGAAAAGAAAAAAAAGAGAACTTGTAAATGTTTAAAAAGACTGTTGAAAAGAAAAGAAAGAATCTTTGAGAACAAACTCTCTGTGTTAGAAGAAGAGAGAGAAAAGAAAAGAAAGAAGAGAAAAGTGGAACTTTAAGAGACTGTGTCAAATGTTAAATGATTTGTTTTTCGAACTCTGTATTATGTTGTTAACCTTTGTTGCTGAATGCTTTGTTAAAAAAAAAATTTGCTGAATTATGCAACGCCTGTGTATGTCTCTTTCTTTTGTTGTTGTTCTTGGTCCTGGCTGCGTTTGCTGCCCTCCCCCCTTCCCGTGGTGGATTTCTGGTTTACTGAGCACACGTGCTGCACGCTAGGGCCCGTGGTGGCATCGTGGGCCTGAGTGGCGGCATATCAACTGGTGTCAGAAGTGGGGTTTTAATTGCTGCAGTGAGCCGGTTGTCTGCCGTGGCGTAGGGGGGAGCACGAACGAAGAGCCAGGCCGGAGAGGAAGAGATATCCCTGGCTACGATTGTGGAGATGTTGAAGGAGCAGAGAACACAGCTGGAAACATTTGTGGGAGGACTGGAGAAAAGGCAACAGTGCTTACGGGAAGATCACCAAGAGCTTAAGGATGCAGATGGGTCAGCTTTTAAAGATGAGTGCGGGACATGTGGTAAGGGTGGACATGTGGACGGAGATTGCCAGGCGAGTGAGAAGGAAAATGAAGAAAGTGAACCGGAGGAACTTTGTGTTGCTGAACCTGAAGTGCTTGCTGAGCCTGAGGTGGTTGCTGTTGCCATTCCGTTTCTTAATGCTTCCACATCTGGGCCCTTGTCTCCCGGGATTCAGGATAGCGGTGTAGTACCCATTGGGAAGAAGCCACAGGTGTCGATGGCCTGTCAGCCGAACGTGCGTTCCAGGAAGCCTTCAGTGCAGGGAAGACCAGACCCTGTTATGGTGGTAAAGAGGACCAAGCCTGATAACGAGGTGAGAGCGCTGTGGACGATGGTAGGACCACCAAGATCAGGTAAACTGCTCCAGTGCCGTGTGAACTTTGTGTTTGATGGCTGGTGGAGCCTGACAGGCAGTGCACGGTGAAAGCTCGAGTGAGGGTCGGACAGACCCTGGTAGAGGCAGGAGCTGATAAAGCGCTGGTTGGGTCAGCCAATTTCTTGGAAGTGGCACAAGCGATTTGTAGAGGGCAAATCGAGGGACTGTGCCAGGCAGTGGACCAGTGGCAGGGTCAGTTGCGTAACTACAGGAGGGCAGTTGAAGGAGGTGGTGGTCTGCCTGTGCAGTTGCAGGAGCAGTTCGCACGGAGTCGCCTGTGCTTGGATGGTAAGGGTAGACACATGGGCGGAGATTGCCCGGCAGGTGAGAAGGAAAATGAAAGTGAACCGGAGGAACTTTGTGTTGCTGAACCGGTAGTGGTTGCTTCCCCCTTTACGTATTGGGCATATTATTCCCTCCTTCAGCTTGCTTGGCAGTTTGCCATTTGTAAGAAAGCTCTGGAAGAGAATCTTGAGGGGTTTTGCCAGGGCATGTTTACACGATTTGAGGAGGATTGCTGGGAAACCATCAGGACAAGCAGTTGAGTTTGTGTCCACTTCATCTGTGGCTAGTAGTATATCTTCTTCGCTAATGTCAGTGTATTCCATTGTAACTGCCTCACTGGTTATAGGTGAGGCGGAAAAGAAGTCCACTGGTTCGTTCACTTGTCTGTGTTCCAACGGGTGGTAAAGACACTTTTGAACTGGCCATTCAGTATCTCACTGATCTTAGTTGGACTGTCTGTGAGGGAGCCATCCTTTTGGAGGAGAGGTCCTGTCTTGTAGTGTACTGAGGCTGTTTCTTTCGCGTAATGAAAGAAGGCGTTTGGGTTTGACTTAATGTTTTTTATAACCCAGGCTTCTTTGTCTGCTTTCTCCCTCACATAGGATTGTTGCAGCCTTTTTTCGATCTCTATCAGTTTTGTTTTTAGGCGGGACGTTTCGCCACTTTTGGGATGTTGGTTGAGTTGATTTGCAACCTTCGCCCGTCGTCTCATGAGGATCTTCCTCTCTTTTGGAATCTTGTTTTGGCCTTGTGCTCTGGGACATATTTCTGGCATACGGCTTGCACAGAAGACCTGAAACATTCTAGTTTCATGTCAGTGTCTGGTGTGGAGAGACATTTCGGCCAGTCCTCTCTGAGGATCTCTTTTTTAATCGATTTCCAATCTGTTTTGTGGAAGTTCAGATTGGAGAGTTTTCGGGTGCTTCCTTTAGGCTGTATGTCTCTGGTTACTTTCGGCCCAAACATAGACAGCTCTATTATGTTGTGATCCAAGACTAATGCCGGTGTCACTTTCACATCATGAATAATGTCCATATTGTTTGTGAAGTGGAGATCCAGAATGTTATTCGCCCTAGTTGGTCTGAGTACAGCTTGCTCCATGAATAAGGCATTGGTGAGGTTGAGCAGGGACTCCACCTGTTCTTGCTTGCAATGAGTCATTCCTGAGAGTATGAGACCTTCGGGCCATTTGACATCGGGGAAGTTGAAATCACCCATAAGAAATATGGTTACGTGGTGTTCCAGATTCATGAGGATTTCTTTAATTCTTGTGAGGCAATCTTCAAACTTGCCTATGTGGTTTGGGGCATCTGGTGGGCAATATGTATTTCATATGACTATATTATGTTGTCTTGTGTATACAATTACAGTGTCACATACTGAATATGTGTATGTGTGGGGTGTGAGGTCATCACGGATGTATACAGTAAATCCACCATGGCTCCTTTCCCTTCTGTCTGTTCGCAGTATGGCATACTTTGGTACATGTGTTTCTGCATCTTCTATATCAGGGCTGAGGTGAGTTTCCACAAGTGCTATGCATAGGGCTTGATTGCATGCAGTAAGATCTCTCAGGAAAGAAATTTTGTTTTTATTTTGATGCAACAGGCCCCTAATATTTAGTAAAAGTATTGGGGTGGCGACTGTGCAGGCATTAGGGGAGACCATCCTGTGTCTGTTGACTGTGGTGGGCAAGGTTCCTTCTTTGTACTTGGTGTAGCCAGGTTTACTGCTGTACAAACCTTTGCGCCATGCACCAAAAAGACTCTTGCTCAGCTGCTGCGTTGCGCGGAACATCTGGGGAGCACACTTCTTTTCTGAATGTTTTCCTGGGAGACATTTGTTGTCTTTCCTCAGGGAAGTTTTTCTCTTTAAGGCCCCTATAGTTCTGGCGGAGGTCCCTGTATATATATGGTTATGACTAAATAGTCACATACAAACGTAAGTACATAAGTACATGCATATAGGCATGCACACATGCATGGCACATACATGTACACACACACATACATACATACATATATATCATGAACTAACTGTAACTTTCTCAGATGCAGCACGAAGTTTTGTCAGTGAACAGGTCATGGTCTCAAAGCGACGAAAATGTTTTGACAAATTAAATTTAAATGTTGAAGTGTATCTAACGGCTTTTTTGTGTTTCTTAAATGGTTTATAAACACCTTCCACGCTGCAATTGTTTTCGTTTCAGCAGGAATACGGGTGCTCACTCAAAAACATAGAAGTTAAAATCTTGTCCACACATAGAACAGGCGCAACACTTAGACAAATTACAGAAGCTACTCATATAATAGAAGATAAACCTAGCCAGAATAGGAAGCTGGAATGGAACACTAGCACACACCCCCAACACACCACAACATATGCCAGAATATGATCCCCATAAACTGATAACAGTATACACAAAACATAATAAAATGCGCAGATAAACAAATAGAATTAAATAACTATATACATTAACAAAATTTAAAATTTAAAAAAATTAACTAAATACAAAAAAAAGTAGGTATAAACACATGAACAAAATAAAAACAATTACACGAACATGTATAAACCAGGAATACAGTTAATACAGGCACTTCCACCACCCACACACATGTACTTACTAAACATAGACACACATAGGGGTATACGCATGCACAAATAAAGACACATACAAAAGGAATACTAAATATAAAACGGCTGATTGTTAGTAAGGAAAGGCACACAAATAAGAAATAAGAAAGCAAAGGACCACTGATGTGGTCACAGAAGTGTGACGAAAGAACTCTGGCCGAAATAAGATTAAGATTAATGGAAAAAATAAATAAAGCTGAAGCAAATTAACACCAAATATGTAGTGCATGTGTTTTTATTGGCTAAACTGGCAACATGACCATCCCTAAATACAACATCTGTTTCAACACAAGATTTCACATCAAGAATCTTGCAAAAAAATATATATAACCGTATATATATATATATGGTTTTATATATACAGGGTGTCCCAAAAAGATGTACTCACTCTTGACAGACGATTACTAATATATTATTTTCTTTTATTTCAGACGTAACCAACACTTCACAATGGCAAATGCACAACTAGCGTTTGAGGGGGAAAAATTATATTAAAGTGCTACTGGAAGCATGAAAATGTCACAGAAGTGCAAAGACAATTTAACAGGCAGTTTCAGAAGACACCGCCAACACGATGCACTGTTGCTCTTATCAGAGATAAATTTGTAGCATACGAAACTGTTCAAAACGTTTGTAAGCAGTGCTCTGGAAGACCACAAACATTCACCAGCCCCAGTAGACACAACCAATTAATGGAAACCCTTTCCTGATCCCCCAAAGAAATCCATAAGACAATTGAGTCGTGAGATTGGAATCCCAGAATCGAGTGTTCATCGGATGTTGAAACGAGCTCCTTGGAAATGTTATGTTCAAGCCCTCAATGAAGATGATCTCGATCGGAGAGTTCAATTTGTGAATGGTATCTGAACAAATTTCCAGAGAAAATCTTATGGAGCGATGAGGCCACCTTCGAGATGGGCACATACTGGGCCCATCAAAATCCACATTTTACTATGGAACACCATCTGAAGTTACCGGGTGTTTACAAGTGTCGATATTGGGTATCGTTGGACCATTTAAAAAAATTTTTTGACCAGTTGTGGCCCAGTTTACTCAGACTTACCGATGGAAAATATCGGTCCACGAATTGAAGAGATGTTAAGGGATGAAGAGATTTACTTCCAGCAAGATGGAGCTCCTCCTCACTACCATCGTGATGTATGGACTTACCTCGATGCAACAAATCCAAACAAACGGATTTTTTTTTTATGGGGACATCTCAAAGATAAGGTTTACGCTGCAAAACCAGTGACAATTGATCCTTAAATCCTTTAAAATGTTTCAGCCCGAAGGCTGTGGCCATGCTGGGGTACCACCGCTGTATATTTGATGATTTGAAAACTGAAATTCGAATACAATGTCTTACAATTCCAAATGAAATGTTTGGTAATGTTGTTGAATCCGTTGTTGGACGTTACCAGTATTATTTGGAAAACGAAGGAAGGCATTTTGAACATTTACGAACACAGAGAAATGGGAGAGATCTTTAAATAATTCTAAATGATAATATATAATCATTTCTACAACAATTTATTTTCCTGAATTTAGTTTAACTTGTATGTAAATCAATAAACATTTACTTGAGCACAAAATGCATGAGTTACTGGGAAGTCAAAGAGTGAGTACATCTTTTTGGGTCACCCTGTATATATATAAATATATATGTTTATATATATATATATATATATATATATTATATATATATATATATATATATATATATATATAGAAAACAATTGTAGCGTGGAAGGTGTTTATAAGCCATTTAAGAACACACCAAACCGTTAGATTCACTTCAACATTTAAATTTAATTTGTCGAAATATTTTCTGCGCTTTGAGACCGCGACCTGTTCACTGACAAAACTTTGTGCTGCATCTGAGAAAGTAACAGTTCATGATATATATCTACATATGTATGTGTGTGTGTGTATGTATATGTGTGTGTATGTATGTATGTATGTGTGCATGCATATGTGCATGCCTATACGCATGTATGTACCTATGTACTTACGTACGTATGTATGTATTTAGGAGAGTGTGTAGACGTGTCTGTGTGTTTGTACATGTGATGCACATATAACCTTATACACATATACAAGTACACACAATCATACAGACACACATAATCATAAAGTATACACACATATATGCTCATCCATCTCTACTTGCATACATATACACACACATACATACATATATACATATTTATACATACACACACGCACACACCCACATACATATATATATATACATATATACGACACTCTATTCTGGGACAACGGTTAAAATTCAAACTTGCTTTATTTTAATCTATTTATCCTTTTTTTAAATTAAAAATTTTTTTTTTTCAATTTTTTTTTTACATGCATATACATATATATATAACTCAATCATAAGAAAAAAATCCCATTTCACCCCTTACAAGAGGAGTGACAAACACCTTGACGCATACATAGAGACAATATCCAAATTCCCTCTCAACACACACAAATGCAAACAGAATCTCTGCAGAGGAGAAAAACAAGCCTTACAAAAACTGAAAAGTGACGAGTCAATCATTATAAAAGAAGCTGACAAAGGTGGAGCAATAGTTATTATGGATACAGATTACTACGAAGAAAAGATACTGGAGTTACTGAACAACCAGACATACTATAAAGAGGAACCAACACCACCGGAGAAAGCAACAATAAAAAAAAAATTAGAACTTTAGTCAATGAATACCAGGACTCCTTTACAGATAAGGAGAAAGACTATCTATGCAACTCAAGAACCAAAGAAAGCAATTTTTATGGATTACCTAAAATTCATAAAAGCTCTGAAATACAGAGAGCCATAAAGGAACAGAGGAACCACTATATAAGAATACAAAGGCCTACAGACCTCACAATGAGACCAATAGTGGCAGGACCCCAGGCACCAACACAACAACTAAGCCACTTCATAGATGTACTCCTCAAACCTTTATGCCCACAGATACCAAGCTACATAAGGGATGACATAGACTTCCTCACACACATTCCAAATACAGTCCCGAAAAACACCATACTTGCAAGCTTTGATGTCACAAATCTATACACAAACATACCACACACCCTAGGTCTAGAAGCAATAAAGTAATCAATAGAAAAATACAGAGAACTTATAGACGAACGTTCCAAGACAAACTTTATCACCCAAGCCACCCAATTAATACTCGAAGAAAATACATTCTCATTCAACAACAAGACATACCGACAGATAAAGGGCACGGCTATGGGTACAAAATTCGCACCTTCATATGCTAACCTGGTGATGGGTTTCCTGGAGAACAAACTATACGATGAAATAGGGAAAGTCTTTGAACACGACTTCAGAGAAGACATCAAGAAAAAGTGGAAACACTGCCTCAATGACTGCTTCATCTTTTGGAACAGATCAGAAGAAGACCTACGAACATTCCACAACATCCTCAATACGCTGCACCCATCTATCAACTTCACAATAGATACCAGCCACAACCAACTTCCCTTCCTAGACATCAACATCAAAATACACAACTCCATCATCACAACAGACATCCACTACAAAAAAACTGACACACACCAATATTTAAATTTCCACTCCTGCCACCCATCCCACACAAAAAGAAACATCCCATATAGTATGGCAAGACGAATATGTAGCATAGTAACTGATTCACAAACACGCCTACTAAGACTAGATGAACTTAAAAACTTCCTTCTAGAGCAAAAATATCCCCTTAAACTAATAGACAATGGAATCACAAGAACATTGAAACTAGACATCACACAACTCAGGACACTCAAAACAAAAAATAAAGAAAACATTATCCCTTTTATAAACACGCACAACCCTGGAGTTACCAACATGTTCCAAATCATACATTCAAACCTGCCAATAGCCTTACAAAGCCCCAAAATGAAAACCATATTAAACAAATATATCATAAAAAACAGCAGACGACAGGACAAAAACCTAAAGAAACATCTAACAAGAGCGAAATTCTCTTCAGAAACTAAAACTGAATTCTTTACAAAAGAGTGCGGAGATGGTAGATGTGGGATCTGCAGCACTCCCACCTACAAATACATAGAGGGAAACAAAGAGATGAGATTTAAAAGTGGTTACGTATTTAAAGTAAATGCAGATATGAACTGCAAGACGCAGAACGTTATATACTGCATAACTTGCCCCACATGCAAGGAGGATTACATAGGTGAAACTGGTAATTCTTTGTGCCAGCGAACCAGTATTCACCGACAACATGTTCGGCAGGAAGAACTATGCAAGATACCACTAAGTACACACCTATGGAGAAGGAAAATTTAAGATCTTTCCCTTCTACAAATGTCCGAAGAACAACACCTCAGTACATAAACATACGTTCACATATACATACACATGTACAAACACACAGACACGTCTACACACTCTCCTAAATACTCACATACATACGTAAGTACATAGGTACATACATACATGCGTATATGCATGCATATATGTATCTAAGACGTATCCATTCACCAGTAGAAGGTGGTAAGAGAGAGACAAATGCGCGCACACACACGCACACACGTGTGTGTGTGTCTATATAAATGTATATGTGTGTATACATATATACAACCTTCAACAAGGTAACAGTCATGTATACAACTTGAACTGATACATATCAGTACATAAACATACGTTAACATATACATACGCATGTACAAACACACAGACACATCTACACACTCTCCTAAATACTCACATACATACATAAGTACATAGGTACATACATACATGCGTATAGGCATGCGCACATACATGTGCACACATACATACATACACACACACACACACACACACGTACATATATATCAGGAACTAACTGTTACTTTCTCAGATGCAGCACAAAGTTTTGTCAGTGAAGAGGTCGCGGTCTCAAAGCAGCGAAAATATTTTGACAAATTAAATTTAAATGTTGAAGTGAATCTAACGGCTTTTGTGTGTTTCTTAAATGGCTTATAAACACCTTCCACGCTGCAATTGTTTTCGTTGCAGCACACGATCTCAGATCAAGTCACTTGCTATGCAAGTACATCTCCGTAATTCCGAAAGCTTGAGCCAGGCTACCAAAACTCTGAGGAAAGCCGTTACTTGTTTGAGAAAAATAACAGCTAAGCAACAGCTTCATTTCATTAGACACTGCATCTCACTGAAGGTTTACCCGAAAAGGATTTACAAAACGTTCGAAGGACTAAACCTAAAGAAAGGACAAGCGTCGAGACTAAAACGTATCTTAATGACGAACCTGAAGTCCAAACTATATATACACCTTGCCACTAAAGAAAAGGAAAAGCGAGAGGCCCTCGCTAAAGTGAAGAACTTACTAAATAATCAAGAAATGAAACAATTAAAAGAACTACTCTGTCATGAATGTAACTCCGTATGGAACAGGTGCATGGAACATGTTGAAGAGAAACTAACATGGACATTACAACTACCATACAACCACCCAAGAACTAAACAGTTTGACATGACTGAATCGTTTGATGGAATTTCTATGAATGAGAAACCCATAGATGATGACCAACTAAAAAGAAACGTAAGAGTGTACAGAGGGGTACAACTGGATACAGATGAACTCGCTGCCTTAGAACTCCCAAAGTTCGCCACTTATAATAAGGTTAGTAAGATATCAATACTATCAGACATTGAGAAGTGCTTCACCAAACTTAGATGGAGAACACACTTTAACCACAACCAAAATCCTGACATCCATGACATATCTGACAATAACTATTCCATACGTTGTTTCTATGGCAAACGTGACATGTCGTTTGACATGAAAAGAGTCTGCCCTACCAACTTACCCTTTAACAAAAGAGTATGCATGCCACCCTATGCTAACGCTGCTTTAGAAGCAAAGTGTACCCTTACTAAATCCAAACTCCTGTCAGCTTTCTCTAATTACACCCAAAGGCATAAACAAAAACGAACAAAAAATAAGACCCATGATCTTGACACCAAAATTAAGAAAGGCCTTAACAAATTAAGAAATTGTATCAAAAATAGAGAGATTGTATGCTTCCCAACTGACAAATCAGGTAGAATGTCTGCTGATAACTTATCTAATTACATTTTGAACATGCAACCACACATCAGAGACATGACAGAAACAACAACACTCGAGTACATTGGAAACGAAAAAGTCCTTAATGCTCACATGGGGATGTGGAGTATCATTCTCCAGTCTGAGAAACGCACAGCGAACAATTTCATTACTACCAACAATGAAATCCCACCCCTATATGGCCTTCGAAAAGATCATAAGAGCCACATGGATCATATACTTGGGCCACCTACCCGACCTGTTTGTGGTGCCAACGATGCAAACAACCACAAAATATCATATTTTCTCTCACAATTCCTACGACCCTTAATAGAGTTATCTGTGGATGTATGTGATAGTACTGAGGACCTCCTTAGCAGGATCTGCGACTGCAACAAGCCGTGTGACCTCAGTGACCACATCGTAGGTAGCATGGATGTGGTATCACTATGTCCTTCCATTGATGTAGACTTTGCTGTCGAAAAATGTATAAAGATAATTAGTGAGAGTAATATGATGTTTAAAAATGTGGACATTTATGAACTAGGGCTCTTCCTGGCCCTGACATGTACTGATGAGTATCTGTCACACAATAATCTTCTTTATGCTTGTCCCATCCGTAACAAACGAGGTAGATCACCTACCATTACCTCAGCATACAAAAAAAAACCCACTGTGAACGCTGGCAGGGCTGGATGAAGCCAGACTACCCACCTTCAGATGCACAGGACATCAGAACTACCATCGCACATGCTATCGGTGTCAGCCTTAGAACTATACTTAAAACTCATATTTTTAAGTTCAACAGCAAAATTTATAAACAGATGAAAGGTGGTGCTATTGGAGTAGGGATCGCCGGTGATGTTGCAAACCGCTTCATGGTATGGTGGGACAGACATTTTAAACAGTGCCTAGCGACCCATAACATCCACTTAGCTATGTACACTCGCTACGTTGACGACATTAACCTTGTCATGAAATGTAATAGTAATATAGATATAGACTCTCCACTAAATGAAGAACAGGTGATGACTGCTATACAACACATAGCTGACTCTATTCATAGTAGTATAAAAGTTACCGTGGGCTACCCCTCTAAACACCCCAGTAATAGATTACTGTCCTGGATACTGAGCTGTGGATGAAAAATACTATGGTTAACGGAACTGTTAAACCCTGTATGCTCCACTCACACTATTGTAAACCTATGGCTAATCCACTGGTAATCCGTAGTGACTCAGCGATGTCGAGTACTGCCAAGCTCAACATCCTGGTGGCAGACTTAGAGTAATGAGGAATGTATCTCCACTATGCCAACCACCAGAACGACAACAACACATCCAGCACTTCATATTCCAAATGCAACGCTCCTCCGGATACACGCAATATGGCAGAATCAGAGTGTACAAAGGAGCGAAAACAAGATTCCAACGCATTCTAAGTAATGACGAAAATGGTACATGTCCCCTATACCGCAACAAATTCTGGAATAGGTTAGAGAGAGACACCAACAAGAGAAATAAAACCAATACTTGGTATGATAACAAAAAATTTCACTGTAATGTTTGTTGATGTCACACCTAAGAAAGAATTGTGTAAGGAATTCAAGAAAATTCTGCACACCACTGGCCTTAAGATCAAGGTTGTAGAAAAGACAGGTAGGACTATCAAATCTGTATTGTGTAGACCATATCCAATTGATAGATCCACTTGTCAAAATAATTGTGCAGTATGTTCTACAAACCCACATATGAACTGCAAAACCAAGAGCACTGTATGCCAAATTAAGTGCCAAGAAGGAGCTTGCGCGACTAACCCACAGTCATACATAGGTGAGACTTCTAGGAGTATCAATGATAGGTTCAAAGAACACCTGGACGACTACATTGAAAAGAAACAAAACTCCATCTTCTATCAGCATGCTGTAGACTGCCACAAGGGCTCCTTAGGGAGACTTAAATTAAACATCTTATCTACACATCCCACTGATGCAATGCTGAGACAGGTCACTGAAGCTGTTTGTATACAGGAATACAAACCCACTCTAAACCGAAAATCCGAATGGGGTAACATCCAGATTCCACTCGGGAGTACTATTCTATAACAGCCCCTCTCTCTCTCTCATTTACACATAATAATCCATGCATACATGATGAAATGCTTGGTACTAAAATACATATATGCAGTTATATATAACCGTACGAGCGTACATTGTTTGACATGTATGTACGAATGTGTAGTTGTATATGTATGTATACGTATGTGTTGTGTTGTGTTGTGTATGTTAGTGTATAAGTATGTACATGTATGCACTTATGAGTATGTGTAAATATATATATTATTATATATATATATATTATATACATATAATATAATATATATATATACTAGCAGTATCGCCCGGCGTTGCTCGGGTTGTAAGGGAAATAACTATATAAGCATTTTTAGAGAGTTATAGCCAAAAAATAGCAAAAAAATGCATAAAAAATTGAAAAAAAATTAAGGTAAATTTTTTTTTAAATCGTTGACACATCGTAGATATTTTTAGAGAGTTACTTCCCTTATATAAAAGCGAAAAAAATGCATTAAAATGGAAAAATATGATGGTAAATTTTTTTTTAATCGTAGACTCATCGTAGACGCACGCTAATACCCAGAAGGGCTCGATATGAATCACGACTATAAGATACCCGCTTTTGGTTAAACTGCACCGCAAAATGTGGGAGTAGTTAGGAATCTAAATCGTAGGAGACAGACACCACACAACTTCACTCTTATATAAAGATGCTTTTTTTTTTTCAGTCATAGAGTTAGATTTATGAAGGTCTTCCGTAGAAAATCCTTCGAATTCTGACTCGCTGCTTGATATAATGAAATTCGTATCCATTTTTTGTCAGAATTACAAATTTTGAAAACACAATAGGAACAAATTTCGGAAAAAAATCTCCCATAATTCACGGAATTAAAATTACACTTCGATTTTTGTACAAAACTGTAGTTGAAGTGTTTACGAAGTATAATACGTGTTTTCACGAATGTACTAAAGAGATTGCTCTGATATTCTCATTAAATATGAATAGGTAAATTCGGGCGGCTTGGTAACGAAAGGGTTAAACGGATGCATACATTTATTAATCTCTTATTATAATAACTATATATAAGTGTCGTCTGTTTATACATAAACACTGTTTCATACTGCAATTATATATACATATATCTATATATAATATTATATAATAAAATATATACAGAGTAAAATAAAAACCAATTTACCTTTTCTGTCCGTCCGTGTGTCTTTGCAAATGTGTAGGAATGATAAGTGAGTTGTGATTTGGCGCCTTTTTTACTAATAACAAACACACACGTGTTTGTATGTGTATGTAGTTGTATGTAGTTGTATATGTATGTGTATGCGTGTGTGTGTGAGGAATGACACACACACACTCACGCACGCACACATGTACATCAATGCTTTCGGAGTGATATGTTAAAATATTGAGTTTTCTCGAATTTTGTCTTAATTGGTGGTAAAATTGAAAGAAATTTTTTATGGCATCACCCACTGAAGTACTCTGAAAAATCTTAGGTAAATTCTAATTGAAGAAATTGTGTGAGGAGTAAATGGTTATGTATTTATTTGTTTCTGTTTGCTGTGTTTTTTTATTTTTTGAGTAGTGGTTTAAATACTTTCAGTTTAGTCTTCCTCAAATCACTCTGTCGCTATTTACTTTCATTTTATTCGTTGCACACTGTGTGTGTGCGTTTGCGTGTGGTGTAAACCAGACTAAGAAAAGCATTTGACACACACACCAGAATGTGAGTTTTCTGTAAATTTTGCTTAATTGGAGTTTAAATTTTAAAAACTGGACCTGGCATGACGCGATGCATTGTACTCTTAAAAATGCTAGGTAAATTGTAATTGAAGAAATCCTATATTGTAGATTTGTATAACTCCCAAAGGGAGGCAGATAAAATCTGCCTTTTATAATAAGAGATATATATATATGCATGTAAAAAAAAATAGAAAAAAAAAGATAAATAGATTAAAATAAAGCAAGTTTGGATTTTAACCGTTGTCCCAGAATAGTGTCTTATATATGTATGTGGGTGTGTATGTATAAATATATATGTACGTATGTGTGTGTGTGTATGTAGAGATGGATGAGCATATATGTGTGTATACTTTATGATTATGTGTATGTTTGTGTGTATGTGTAAGTGTCTGTATGATTGTGTATACTTGTATATGTGTATAAGGTTATATGTGCATATATGTATCTAAGACATCGTATCCATTCACCATTAGAGGTGGTGAGAGAGAGACAAACGCACACACACGTGTGTGTCTATATATATGTATATGTGTGTATACATATATACAACTTGAACTGACACATAAACATACATTCACATATACATACACATGTACAAACACACAGACACATCTACACACTCTCCTAAATACATACATACATACATACATACGTACATATATATATCATGAACTAACTGTTACTTTCTCAGATGCAGCACAAAGTTTTGTCAGTGAACAGGTCGTGGTCTCAAAGCGACGAAAATATTTTGACAAATTAAATTTAGATGTTGAAGTGAATCTTACGGTTTTGTGTGTTTCTTAAATGGCTTATAAACACCTGCTATGCTGCAATTGTTTTCGTTCCAGCACACGATCTCAGATCAAGTCACTTGCTATGCAAGTACATCTCCGTAATATATATATATAGTTACATATATATACATATAGTTATATATAGAAATATATAAAACCATATATATATATATAGTTATATATATAAATATATAAAACCCTATAAATATATAAAACCATATATATATAGGCGCAGGAGTGGCTGTGTGGTAAGTAGCTTGCTTACCAACCACATTGTTCCGGGTTCAGTCCCACTGCGTGGCATCTTGGGCAAGTGTCTTCTGCTATAGCCACTCCTGCGCCTATATACATATGTATACATACACACATGGTTTTATTTATATAGCTATATATATGCATATATATATATATATATAGGGAGAGTTTATGAAAAAAACAAGACAAAGACAGGTGGTGTACAAAACAAACAGATGTATTAGTATAATGCTCAGGAATATATATACATATATATCCCTATATCTATATATATGCATATATATATATATCCATATATATGTATATTTATATATATACACACACACACATATATATACACAGACACATATGGTTTTATTTATTTCTATATATATACACACACACACACACACACACACACACACACATATATATATATATATATATATATATATATGCATATATGAGTACAGGATGCGTCACCAACAGTAAACAACACAAAATACAAAAACAAATGCGTTCAATACGCAAACGATGAGAGAAACAAATGGAAAACAGAAGTAACATAAAGGAGCGACTCTTTATCTTTTGTCGACTGTCTGTCTATTCCAATTTGGGATTTATGGAGGGTCACAGTTGGGAACAAAAACAGGTCAGTGGAGACGTACAAGGAAACCAAACGAAAAGAAACATGAAGCGTCGTCAGACTAGAATGAGCGTAAAATAGCAAACGCTGAAGAAATATTTTCTTTTAGAAGAGCGAGGTTGGATACATCCAGTCATTAGGACAGTTCTGAAACCAAAGAAAGATGATCACATGAGGAAAAGAAAGATGGATGATGGTCACATGTGAGCAATGAGAGAGAGAGAGAGAGAACAGGAGAAAGAGGGAGAGGAGAGAGAGACACACACAGAAAACGGTGAATGGGGATAAAAAAGGGAATTAGAGAAAGGATGAGAGAGAAAATGATGGTGGAGAAAAACAGTATATGGTAGAGTTGCATCAAAAAGATTAAGATAAACTTATTTGGAAATGGATGCATGGCAAGGTGGTCAGTTTTGGCATGGTTCTTTTACAGTTGGGTCTCCTTCCCAGTGCCAACCAGTGTGGACTGGATGCTTTTTATGAGGCACTGGCATTGGCAGGGTAACCAGGTAACTTGCAAGATGAAGATCCTTTAAGAAGGGCTGTGGTATTGGAGGTTATCTCGTGCAAGATGATGAAAGGTTAGCATATTACAGAGACAGAAACAGGTGTCATGCTATAGAGGAGATATAGGGTTACCTGGTCAGATAGGGAGAGTGATCAAGAGCGAGGCCAGTAATGAGTGTGTTGCTGCAGAGGAGATACATGGTTAACTAGTCCAAGAGATAGAGTAAGTGAAAGAGGGATGGTGGAAGAAAGCATGAGAACAATGGTGTTGAAGTGCCAGGGCATGCTCACAAGGAACAGGGATCAGAATATGAGATGGTATAGAAGATCCAAGGGGAATTAGGTGGTGGAAAAATGGAAGAAAATGTCCTCAAGGAACATATGCTATAGACTACATTCCTAATGTTACAGTTAACCGTTAACCTGTGGCTTCATCCTACATACCATACAGTTCTCCATACATAGGGCCCTTTCAAATTGATATGCTCTACAGATGGCCTTTCTACTACCTTCATCATGCTCTTGTGCACCGGGTATTTAGAGGTCATGGGTTTGGCATAATGGGAATTACCCTAACCGCATTGTCTCCTCTCCCTCCTCCTCCCCTTCACACCTATATTTATTTTCCTTCTCTCTGCCTCTGTTACTTTCCCACTAACACTATTTTGTTTGTTATCAGCCTCTCACAATAAATCTATATATTCTCTTCCATCAGAGGGTGCTCTGTTTCTCTTTGCAAGCTACAAGATAATCCTCAACCATGTTTGTGCCACAAAAAGCACCCAGTAAGCTCTTAATTATTTAGTAATTGATCCAAACAGCATCAATACAGAGCCTGACATAGCTCTTTAGGTAAGGCAACTTCTATAATGTTGATGCCATGAAAAATGCACCCAGTACCTGGAATGGGATGATTAGGCACAGCTGTTTGGGTGCCTGGCAATTTTGCCTATTTATATGGACGCTGAATGTTTTCACAATAATACTTTTTGGCCCTGGAGGCGGCAAACACATCAGCACCCATTGAAATATACAGACAGGAGTGGCTGTGTGGTAAGTAGCTTGCTAACCAACCACATGGTTCCGGGTTCAGTCCCACTGCGTGGCATCTTGGGCAAGTGTCTTCTGCTATAGCCCCGGTCCGACCAATGCCTTGTGAGTGGATTTGGTAGACGGAAACTGAAAGAAGCCCGTCGTATATATATATGTGTGTGTGTTTGTCCCCCTAGCATTGCTTGACAACCGATGCTGGTGTGTTTACGTCCCCGTAACTTAGCGGTTCGGCAAAAGAGACCGATAGAATAAGTCCCGGGGTTGATTTGCTTGACTAAAGGCGGTGCTCCAGCATGGCCGCATTCAAATGACTGAAACAAGTAAAAGAGTAAGTAGAGAGAGAGAAAGAGTGCGAAATTACAATGCATTAATTGAACCTGATTGACACAAGCATCCCTCTCTCCCCATACACATAAAGCGAAATTTGCTCACACACATTAACAGAAATTGGCAAGGCCAAAGCACTTCATACCTAAAGTGCTTGAATTTAGGAAGGGCATTCAGCCATAGAAACCATGCCAAAAATGAGACATTGAAGGAAGATGTGGACCTCAAACCCATTGAATCTTATTGAAGTGTCCTGTCCATGCCAGCATGGAAAGTGGACATAAAATGATGATCTTCATCATCAGCCTCGCCTGGTCCCTGTGCCTGTGGCAGAGCACCATCCGATCGTGGCCGTTGCCAGCCTCGCCTGGCCCCTGTGCCCGTGGCACGTAAAAACCACCGTCCGACTGTGACACGTAAAAAGCTCCGACTACACTCACGGAGTGGTTGGCGTTAGGAAGGGCATCCAGCTGTAGAAACATTGCCAGATCAGACTGGGCCTGGTGCAGCCCTCTGGCTTCCCAGGCCCCTGTTGACCTACTGAGTCAAGTACATCAACATGAAAATGAAAATCAAATGGAAATTGTAGTTATGATACATGTGCCGGTGGCACGTAAAAAGCACCAACCGATTGTGGCCGTTGCCAGCCTTCTCTGCCAGTAGCATGTAAAATGCACCCACTACACTCACGTGTGGATGGTGTTAGGAAGGGCATCCAGCTGTAGAAACATTCCCAGATCAGACTGGGCCTGGTGCAGCCTTCTGGCTTCCCAGACCCCAGTTGAACCGTCCAACCCATGCTAGCATGGAGAGCAGATGCTAAATGATGGTAATCATTATCATCATCAGGTGTCTTATTCTTCAATATATGCTTGCTCCCAGACTGAATTCCAACCAGTGTCTGTTTTATTGGTTTGCCCTGGCTTATTCCTGCTTTTAATTTAGAAACTAAGCTTCCTGATTTGAATCCAGTCTAGAACTATCTACATCTTTTAAATATACAAGAAGAGATTAATCGCCTGGAAAATTATAATCTTATTAAAAATAACTCATTGAAAGACTTAATGAGTTGAATCATCATCATCGTTTAACACCCATTTTCCATGCTAGCATGGGTTATTTTTGCTCTATGTCAATTTAACCTACTGAAGTAATTTGTGTCATATTTAGTTTTGATTATTTTAAAATAGATGTAAGTTTCACTAAGAATGTGTGAATTGTATCTTTATTTGTCCACAGGCGCAGGAGTGGCTGTGTTGTAAGTAGCTTGCTTACCAACCACATGGTTCCGGGTTCAGTCCCACTGCGTGGCACCTTGGACAAGTGTTTTCTACTATAGCCTCCGGCCGACCAGAGCCTTGTGAGTGGATTTGGTAGATGGAAACTGAAAGAAGCCTGTCGTATATATGTATGTATATATATATATATATATGTATGTGTGTGAATATGTTTGTGTGTGTGTTTGTCCCCCTAGCATTGCTTGACGACTGATGCTGGTGTGTTTACGTCCTCGTAACTTAGCGGTTCGGCAAAAGAGACCGATAGAATAAGTACTGGGCTTACAAAGAATAAGTCCCGGGGTGGATTTGCTCGACTAAAGGTGGTGCTCCAGCATGGCCGCAGTCAAATGACTGAAACAAGTAAAAGAGTAAGATTTCATAAAACCAATGCTTAATACAATCTCCAGGAGGTTTAATACTTGTTGCCACAGTAGGTGAACTAATGCTTGTGTTAATATCTATATGTACTGGGCATCTCAAGCTGACTTCTGGCAACATTTCAGGTTAACCCTTTGGTGTTCAAATTTCTCTATTAAATGTAATACTTTTTCACTCAAATTGTTTTGAATTAATCATGCATTATGTTATAGCTGTGAGGTTTCAATGATATGATTACTCTTTTTTTTTTTTTTTTTACTTGTTTCAGTCATTTGACTGCGGCCATGCTGGAGCACCGCCTTTAGTCAAGCAAATCCACCCCGGGACTTATTCTTTGTAAGCCCAGTACTTATTCTATCGGCCTCTTTTGCCGAACCGCTAAGTGACGGGGACGTAAACACACCAGCATCTGTTGTCAAGCAATGCTAGAGGGACAAACACAGACACACAAACATATACATACACATACATACATATATACGACAGGCTTCTTTCAGTTTACGTCTACCAAATCCACTCACAAGGCATTGGTCGGCCCGAAGTTATAGCAGAAGACACTTGCCCAAGATGCCACGCAGTGGGACTGAACCCAGAACAAGCTACTTACCACACAGCCACTCCTGCGCCTATTGTTTATTTTTAGAATGTCAATGTAGGTTAGGTGTGAGAGGCTAGATATGGCCAGTTTAAATATCAAACATATAGAATATTTGGGCCGGATATGACCAGTTTAAACTCTAAAAGGTTAAACCCAGATATCTAACTATCCAACTGCATATGAGAATTCTCGTTAACCGCTATCCCAAGACTTAGCTGGTCTCTCAAGACAGTTCAAGGGGAACATTGACTGTATAAGTGTCATCAGCTTTGGTTGTTGTGTGATAACTATGGCCATGGTCTTCTCCTCCAGCCTAAACCAATGAAACAGATATCTGGCTAGATTTCTCAAATGTTTCATTTCAATACTCAGCATCTCAATCCAGTATCTTGTTCTAATATTCATTATCCCATGCAGATGATGTATAATATCTCGTGATGAGGTTATGTATCATATGATGTAAATATTCAACAGAAGTGTTTGGTGAGTTCACTTGGCATGAGAAGTGTAGGATCTGTTTCGGGCCTTCGTATGTGAAGAAAAAAGAGAAATTAATGTTTTTGTTTGAGTGTACGCAAGAAACTGAAGAAGAAATGAAAATTGAAGGAGCAATGAGAGAGAAGTACTGTGAGGGGTCAAAAGTCTGGGGCAGGTAATGAATGGGTTTGAAGGAAGCTGAAGAGGGGATATGGGAGATAGAAAGAAGTAATGCTTCAAACAAGGTTAAGTAAAAAAGGAAGAAAAAGGAAATGGTAAGTAGAATGGGCAGGAGACAAAGGGCTACTGCATCTCATAAATCTATCAATATATAGGCATTCTGTGAAAGATTTAACCTACCTTGTAGTAAAAGCATTGTATATATATATACAGTTGTACATAAAGTTGTTACAGAAAAGAATATATCTGCATATATACACACACATTCCAATTGATGCATGCCTACATACAAACATATGAATGCACACACATGCATATATATGCAAACCCAAGTACATAGGGTATATATAATTTAATTATAAACAAAAGCACAATTTTAAATTTTGCACAGGATAAAATCCGAACAGAGGCTTACAGAGACTTCATGTTGTCAAACACAGACATCTTTAAGGACAAATTGGTGCTCGATGCTGGCTGTGGAACTGCAATTCTGTCCATGTTTGCTGCTGAGGCTGGTGCCAAAACCGTTTTTGCAGTTGACCAGTCTGAAATTGTTTATAAAGCCATGGAGATTATACAGTGAGTAGTTGTATATTGATTGTTATTGTTGAAACAGCTGTTATTGTTGAAAAGAGTTGTGCCTATATGTGTATTGGATATATTTTTTATATGCACGTGTAATATATATTTTTCTTTGTGTGTATAATATGTATACTCTTTTACTTGTTTCAGTCATTTGACTGCAGCCATGCTGGAGCACCGCCTTTAGTCGAGCAAATCCACCCCGGTACTTATTCTTTGTAAGCCCAGTACTTATTCTATCGGTCTCTTTTGCCGAACCGCTAAGTGATGGGGACGTAAACACACCAGCATCGGTTGTCAAGCGATGCTAGCGGGACAAACACAGGCACACACACACACATACATATATATATAGCCTCGTCTGGCACCTGTGTCGGTGGCACATAAAATCACCCACTACACTCTCGGAGTGGTTGGCGTTAGGAAGGGCATCCAGCTGTAGAAACACTGCCAGATCTGACTGGCCTGGTGCAGCCATCGGGCTCCCCAGACCCCAGTTGAACCGTCCAACCCATGCTAGCATGGAAAGCGGACGATGATGATGATGATGATGATATATATACACATATATATGACAGGCTTCTTTCAGTTTCCGTCTACCAAATCCACTCACAAGGCATTGGTCGGCCCAGGGCTATAGCAGAAGACACTTGCCCAAGATGCCACGTAGTGGGACTGAACCCGGAACCATGTGGTTGGTTAGCAAGCTACTTACCACACAGCCACTCCTGCGCCTATGTATGTGCGTTTTTGTGGATCAATGACCAAACAACTATATCTATGCTACCAGATATTTAAAACCTTTGCTTAACTGGAGACCATATTTTGCACTGCAATACGTGGGGATAAATTTTGTGATGTATAGTGTTTTTGTGTGACCATGTAATCTGTCCATTTTCTGTTGATTCTCAATGTAGCCATAGCAGGACTGAGCACAATATACTGCATCCCAACACAGAATTTGGGGGTTAAGACTGTAAAAGCCTGTCTATAAGTTTCTTTCTATAGCTATAAAATTCACTGTGTGTATGTGTTTCCTCTATGCTTGGCCAAACTGCTGCAGGGTGGGGTAACACATCCCAACCGAGCTGCAGCAAGTTTTGTCTGGTTCCCAAAGCATCAAGTGCTGAAAATGAACTTTCTTATCTTCCATTTTAAAGGGTTACAGAATTAACACAGGCTATAGGAACATAAAACTTCTTCCATGAAAAGATAACTTTAACTGTGCTTTAAATGGAGGTGTAGTCAAATCCTATCTTATGGACTCAACCATGTTCTAAAAGCAAGTGCACCATCATCCATGCGGACGCATTTCTCTCCTGTGACATCACAATTTTCTCTCACACACTGTCTAGCAATCTGAAATTTCTCAGTTCTTTGGTCCTCAAGTTGCTGGACATTGGCAAATGTCTTTTCTGCTTCGCCCATGGCTATGTATACCTTTTGGTTACCTTGTACAGTTCCCTGCTACCCTCATCTCTCTAAGCTTTCCAGGCCTGTTTCTTTGCTCTACCGTACTATTCCACCACTATGTAACTCTAGGTCTTGAAGGGACTTTGCACCATTCACAGACTTCGTCTGTGGCACTCAGCAAGCTGTCCCATATGAATTTCCAGCTACCTTCTATGTCCGACGTCTGTAACTCCTCCTCCCTCTCATCAAATTTCTTGATGAGGATAACCCTAAATCTCTGACTGTGTGAAGAGTTCTTTAGCTTCCAAATCCTTCTTTTCTGGATTGGTCTGCTTCTTGGTATCCTTCTGGCTTTGAGCCTAAACTCACTAATCACTAGCCTATGCTGGGGGGTACATTCTTCACCCAGGCGGGTCTTTATATTTAAGAACAACCCTGCATCCCGCTGTCTGGTGAGGATGAAATAATTGATAGGTTATAAGGTGGCTGTCTGGCTTCCTGAAGTTAGTGTTGCAGATTAAAAGGTTACATGCATCACAAAATTCCAGTAGCCTAGTTCCTTCATCATTTCGGGTGCCAATACCATGGCCACCGTGTACCCCTGTGAAGATACCAAATTCCTGCCCAACATGCCCATTAAAGTCTCCAGCCACAAAGATGAGGACATTGCCACTTGTCTTTGAGGTAGCCTGTAAAAGGGTATCATAAAAGTGGTCCTTCTGATCATTTGGTAGCCCCGTATGGTGGAGATAATTGTACCTGTGCTGTTCTGTAGGACCAGCCTGAGCTTAAACACTCTATCACATACCCTGACAACCTCTATGACCTTATCAACCCATTTCTCTGCGAGGAGTATGCCAACACCCCCTACACCATCCATGTTACCTTACCGGAAGACTTTATACCTATGTGCCCTGCCTGTGAGGACCCTAGCTGAAGCTCCTCTCCATCTTACCTCTTGTATGCAGCATACATCAACCCATCTCCTTTCAAGCATCTCTACAATCTCACTAGACCTACCTTTCAGTGTGCCATATATATATATATATATATATATATATATTTATTTATTTGGTCATATTGTGTTTTTATCTATATGTTTTTTATGTTAATGTATTAAAAAATGTGATTTACTTTTACTGTTTACTTCAGACAAAATGGTTTTGAAGATCGAATCAAAATTACAAAAGGGAAAATTGAAGACATTTCACAATCTTTAGAGAAAGTAAGGAATGCTCATTTACTCCTATTTTCTCTTCTTTGTTCCTCTGTGTGTGAGTGTGTGTATGCGTGCATGTATGTAATCTCTCTCTCTTTGAAGCCTCTTGGTCCTATGCTTACCTTCCAATCTTGGATTTTCCTTTTAATTCCGCTATAGATTCAGCTGTAAGCATATAAGAGATTTTGTGGATAGCTAAGCTTAGATTCCTTTACGATGGCTTATGAGGATGAATAGATGAGGGCTTAGTCTTGACCATTGAGGGATACTTACTTTCATGCCAAATTTGTTGTTGAACACATTATTGATTCTCACATTGTTCAATTCACCTTTGTACATAGCATGTAAAGCTCTCATTTGTGTACATGCATCTGTATGGTTGGCTATATATGTATGTATGTTTCTGTATATATATGCGTTTTTTTCTTCACTAATTACAACTCAGTAGCTGCAGCCATTCTGGTTTGCTGTGGGTTAACTTTGCTATGCTTTCACTAAACCTCCTCTGATATGTGGTGAATTTTTGGTGAATGATGTTGCTGCCCTCATCTGCGTTTCTTGTCATGAGGTAATTCCATCGGGAACCCGTGACAGGAGGAGATCCAGTTTTATTTTGAAGACATCTACATCCACTTCATGTAGGTTTCTGATGCTTTGAGGAAGGATATTAAAGAGCTGTGGGCTCCTGAAATCTAAGCTGTTGCAGTATCTGGTCTGGTATCCTGATGGCAATATTAGGGGTTTGGGTAATATGCAGTGGCACCCTGTTCTGCCGTTTGTGTAAGTGACAGTACCACACTTAGATACAAATTCTCCTAGGAATTTCCAGATGTATATTGCTACATATCTTTCCTTCCTTTGTTTAAGGGAGTAGAGTCTTGACTTTTTCAGTCTCTCCCACTAGCTGACATGTCGCATTGAGACAGATGATCTTCACTGGATTGCTTCAAGTTCCACCATTAATTTTATGCTGTATGTGATCATAGTTGGTAGCAATAATCTCAATGTCTGAGGACAAATGCTCCAGAAGACCATCATGGTTTCCTCTTCTCTTGTTTTGAAAGTTAAAAATGATCCAGCCTGCCAACTTAGTAATATGAACCTGGAAAGATTACTCATGTCGATGTCCAGGTCACAAACTGATTTTGTTTCAGGGGTTGCAATTCCTCCTGGACCTGTGTATCCTGTCTTTAGATTTCTGTGTTGGTAGCACAGGGCTTGGAAATTTTTGCATTAAACTGCATATTATTTTCCTCACATAACATTTCCAGGGTTCTGTATACTCTGAGTGACTTTTATATCACCTGCGTAGCTAGCTAGGGTGGCTACCTGAGCAGCTGAGGGCATGTCTGAGAAGGCCACTATGAATAGCAGCAGCCCCAAGACAGTGCCCTGTGGAACACCACTCATTATTTGTTTCGTTGGAGGTGGTCCTGTTGGCCACCACTATCTAACTTCTATCTTTTAGGAAGTCATGTAGCTATACTCCATGTTTTCCAAGTATGCCAAGATTATGCAGCTTGTGATATACCATACCATGGTCATTTAATCAAAGGCTTTTGCAAAGTCGAGATATATCATGTCCACATTTGAGTTGTCGAGCAGCTGCTTTAACACCCAGTCATAGTGCTGCAAGAGCTGTATGAGGCAGCTTCTATCTGGTCAAAAGCCATCTTGGGTGTCAGTCAGCAAGTCATTCTTTCCAAGAAATACAATTAGTTCCCTTTGGACTAAGCATTCCATGACTTCGCTTCTGTATGAGGCCAGAGAGGTAGGCCTATAGTTGTTTTTAGTATCTGCTCTGCTTCCTCCTTTATGAATAGGGCATATCATTCCCTCCTTCAGTTTCTCTGAAATAGAAGCTGTAGTGGTTTTGCTAATTCCAACAATAAAAGTCTGAAGCCTATGATGTCATGTAGTTTATATTAATTTTACAGAACATGAGAAGAACAATCTTATGAAAAATAAGTAATATAGTTTCGATTTTCATCATCATCATAATCATCATCGTTTAACGTCCGCTTCCCATGCTAGCATGGGTTGGCCGATTTGACTGCGACTTGTGAACCAGATGGCTGCACCAGGCTCCAATCTGATCTGGCAGAGTTTCTACAGCTGGGTGCCGTTCCTAACGCCAACCACTCCGAGAGTGTAGTGGGTGCTTTTATGTGCCACCAACACAAGGGCCAATCTGGCAGTACTGGCAATGGCCACACTCAAATGGTGTTTTTTTACGTGCCACCTGCACAGGAGCCAGTCCAGTGGAACTGGCATCGACCTCGGTCAAATGTTTTTCATGGAAATTTTTGCATTAAACTGCATGTTATTTTCCTCACATAACATTTCCAGGGTTCTGTATACTCTGAGTGACTTTTATATCACCTGCGTAGCTAGCTAGGGTGGCTACCTGAGCAGCTGAGGGCATGTCTGAGAAGGCCACTATGAATAGCAGCAGCCCCAAGACAGTGCCCTGTGGAACACCACTCATTATTTGTTTCGTTGGAGGTGGTCCTGTTGGCCACCACTATCTAACTTCTAGGGCAACATTGGTAATGATCACGTTTGAATGGTTCCTTTTATGTGCCACCGGCATGTAAGCCAGTCAGCTGCTCTGGTAGTGATCACGCTCGGATGGTGCTCTTAGCGCTTCACTGGCACGGATGCCAGTTATCGAATTTGCGAATTTGATTTGATTTCGATTTCATTTGCCTCAACAGGTCTTCGCAAGCAGAGTTTAGTGTCCAATGTAGGAAAGGTACACATAAGTAGGATGGTTACACCCCTGGCATAGGCCATGGGTTATGGTCTTACTTGGCTTGCTGGGTCTTCTCACACACTACATATTTCCAAAGGTCTCGGTCACTAGTCATTGCCTTGGTGAGGCCTAATGTTCGAAGGTCATGCTTCACCACCTATTCCCAGGTCTTCCTGAGTCTACCTCTCCCACAGGTTCCCACAACTGCTAGGGTGTGATACTTTTTCACACAGCTATCCTCATCCATTCTTGTGACATGACCATACCAGCTCAGTTGTCTCTCTTGCAAACCACATCTGATGCTTCTTAGGTCCAACTTTTCTCTCAAAATTCTTATACTCTGTCAAGTATGCACACTGACATTACACATCCATCGGAGCATTCTGGCTTCATTCCTTGTGAGCTTACGCATGTCCTCAGCAGTCACGGCCCATGTTTCACTGCCATGTAGCATGACTGTTTGTACACATGTGTCATACAGTCTACCTTTTACTCTGAGCGTGAGGCCCTATGTTAGGAGTAGGAGCTCTCTGAACTTTGCCCAGGCTTTTCTTATTCTAGCAGCTACACTTTCAGCGCACCCTCCCCCACAACTGACTTGGTCACCTAGGTAACGGAAGCTATCAACTACTTCTAGTTTTTCTCCCTAGAATGTGGCGGAAGTTGTTCTCTGCACATTTTCAGTGTTTATTGCTCCTGAGCATCCGCCACATATAAAAACTATCTTCCCAGTTAGCCTTCCTTTGATATTGCTGCACCTCTTATGTGTCCATAGCTTACACTGGGTACATCTTAGAGAGTTTCTACCTACACCTTTTCTACAGATTGAGCAGGGCCATCTGCCTGAAGGGATTTGTGGTTTGCCTGCCTTCCTACTTGTTAGGACTTTGGTTTTAGCTATGTTAACTCTAAGGCCTTTCAATTCTAATCTTTGTTTCCATACTTGCAACTTCTTCTCTAGTTCTTATAGTGACTCAGCAATTAGAGCAAGATCATCCGCATAGAGGAGCTCCCAGGGGTATCCTGTCTTGAATTCCTCTGTTATTGCCTGGAGGACTATGATAAATAGGAGGGGGCTGAGGACTGAACCTTGGTGGACCCCTACCTCTACCTGGAATTCTTCACTGTACTCGTTGCCAACCCTCACCTTACTTACAGCGTCCCTGTACATGGCTTGCACAGCTTGTTTTTATAATTTTTAAGGGAAGCATTGCTTCTCTTGCTTCCA
>NW_021827516.1:20000-28257 GCF_006345805.1 Octopus sinensis | reverse complement strand
GAACCCGTGTATGATTCCCTTTTTACTGGGAACAATGATAAATGTGGAACTGATTAAATCGAATGTGTTAATTCGATTTCTACCGAATTGATCAAAAATTAACTTTTCACATAAGGAGAGAACGGGGCGCACTATTTTCCTATCGCCGACCAATTGGGAGATCGCAGAAGATAAGAAACCGGTTAAGATGATCATGAAACAAAGATTTGGGCTTTCATGAGGCTCATCCCCAGTTTCGATCTCGCTGAAGAGGATCATCTTTGAGAGCCACTTATCTGGTATCCGGATCATATGGTCAACCCAGCAGAGAAGGGGACTAAAGATGCACGCCTCAGAGTTCTTGATCCGGCACCTGCGGGGTTTCGGTATGGGGCGATTTAATATGAAACACTTCTTACTGTCTGATCTGGCGCCGATTAAAGGTCCAATGATCAGACCCGTACAGGATTATGGACGCAGAGACAGCTCTATAAACGGAGATGTTTATACTTGCTTTAAGCTTCTTGTTTTGAAAGACTCGTTTGCTGAGCATTCTGGAAGATGCAGAGGCCAAGTTGATCTGATGGAGTATGTCCTCGTCAAAGAGTCCAGTATTAGAGATCGTGCTTCCACGATAGGACAATGAATCCATCTACGGTAGAAGAGCATCATCAATGAGGACGCACAGTGGGGGAGGTAAACACAGGAAGGCTGATGAAAGAACTGCAGTTTTTCGATAATTCACTTAAAAATCCTGGCAAAAATAGGCGTTGCTCATCAAGCTCGTCGTGTGTTGCAGAGAAGATGAGGTATGAGATGGTGCAGCTGAACCATCAGCCTACTAAATCTGGTACTCCGTGGTTGAGAAGGTTTCTGATGAATTTTTAAGGCGGTGTGTGTTAAAGATGCTGTCATCATAGCGGTACATGATACGAATGTGTGATACACGTCACAATAATAGTGGTTAACATCATTGTTAAAATTACGTCATTTACAGCCCATTTAAGAATAGTGAATGAAGACAACATAGAAACAACAAACTTGACTGCATTTCTTGCGTGGGTAAGTTGAGTCGATACGGTCACTGTTGCAAATATTCTTTTTTGATTGGGATATATACGAAATTATATATACAAACATGTATATACATTATCTATAGAAGGGTGTTATAATCCAAATTGTTTCTTCGTGAAGCAGATCCGTTCGCTCAGGTTATTAAATGTATGTATATAAAAGAGAAAAACCATACTTACTAGTTGACGCGTACTTATTTTTATCGAACCCGAGAGGATAAAAAAAACAAGGTCGACCTGGGCGGAATTTGAACTCAGAACGTGAAGACGGACGAAATGCTATTAAGCATTTTGTTCGGCGTACTTAACGATTCCGCCAGCTCGCTGCCTTAATACTAACAACAACAACAATAATAATGATTACTTTATTAACCACTAAGGGTTACAAATAAAGCATTATGGACAACACAGGACAAATACAATGTGGGATTACATGAAAAGCGTGTAAACAATAAAAAACAAAAACAATAATCGAATATAACAACAAAATTCCCCAAAAGAGGAAGACCTCCTAGGACTGATCGTCCACAACAGTCCTTGAAGAATCTTTAGTCGAATGAAATGACGCCAGTACTTATTGTTTTAAGCCTGGTAGTAATTCTATCGATCACTATTGATCACAATAACATGTGGTTGTGGTGCCAGACACCGGCGCAAGACACTCTCTCTCACCCTCCACACACACACACACACACACGCACGCACGCACGCACACTAACTTACGTCGGTATTTTTTCAGTTTCCATTTACCAAATCCACTCAAAAGACTTTCTTCGGCCCGAGGATATAGTAGAAGATACTTGGCAAAGGTGGCATAAAAACTAATAAACGTTTCTCCTATAGGCAAAAGGCTTGAAATTTGGGTGGGGTGTAAGTTGATTACATCGACCGCAGTACGTAACTGGTAGTTATTTTATCAATCCCGAAAAGATGAAAGGCAAAGGATGAAAAAGCGAAATTAGTCTAGGTCACGAGTTGACTACCAAAGTATGTACACATGCATGTATACATACATACATACATACATACATACATACATATACAAATATATAGGTTTGTAAGTAGGTATTAAATATTTACCATTCACACATACACACACACACTCACATATATATCATATATATATATATAATAATATATATATATATATATATATATATATATATATATATATATATATATATATATATATATATATATATAGGTGGAAGCGTGGCTGTGTGGTTAGATACTTGCTTCACAAACACAAGATCTCGTGTTCAGTCTCATTGCATGCCACCTTGGACAAGTGTCTTCTACTAGAGCCCCTGACCGACCAAAGACACGTGAGTGGATTTTTAGACGGAAACTGAAAGAAGTCCGTCGGATATGTGTGTGTGTGTGTGTGTGTGTGTGTGTGTGTGTGTGTGTGTGTGCGAGCGCGTGTCTGTGTTTGTCTAACCATCATCGCTTGACAATCAGTGTTGGTTCGTTTACATCCCCGTAATCAAGTGGTTCAGCAACAGATACTGATAGATTGAGTACTATACTTTAAAAAAGACATGGGGTCGATTTCTTCGACTAAAAAACCCTCAAGGCGGTGTCCTGCATGGCCGCAGTCAGATGCTTGAAACAAATAAAAATAAATACCAGAATAAAAGAATAGACACGCCTCCCACCCCATATATATATATATATATTTTTGTGACCCCCTTCGGTCATGAATGAACATGGGATTGCAGCTAGAAACTTACCCTCCGAGGCACAAGTCTGGGCAAGGTTGTTTATGGAAAATCAGCAGTCGCCCACGCATACCAGCCTCCCCTCTCAACGCCACCGATGTTATCCAAGGGAAAGGTAAAGGCTGATACAGCTTGGCACCAGTGACGTCGCAGCTCATTTATTAACGTGCAAGTGGCCGAGCACTCCACAGACACGTGTAGCCTCAACGTGGCACAGAGTGTGACAAGGCTGGCCCTTTGAAATACACGTACTACTCATTTTTACCAGATGAGTGGACTGAAGCAACGTGACAGGAATTGTTTTACTCAAGGGCTCAACGCGTTGCCAGAAATTGAACTCATGACCTTGCGGTCGTAAGTCGAATACTCTAACCACTAAGCGACGCGCCTTCACTTGATTTAACTGGGGTTGGTCAAATTGATGTAGACACCCGATAAGTTTTTGAAATCGATTAAGGTTATTCATCGATATTATATTTTTCGATCTAAGGAGAATTAGCTAAATTAGCCCTGTTTATATATTTTCTACATAGGTTACGCACACACAAACACAAATGCATACACACTTTAAGAAAAGAAAAAAACCTTAAAATTATATTTTAATAGTAAATTTATTCAGACATCACGGGATTAATATAAGTTACCTTTTGCTTCTACTATCATAGGTGTCGCAGTAGTGTGCGTCATGTTGTTGAAAGAAAAATTCATCGTTTCTATAAAGTCCATGTTTGGCAGGTAAAATGGACGTGCGTGGCATGTCTTGTACGCTTAACCAGTAACTTCAAAGAAACACGGTCCTATTAAACCTCTTGCTGACTCTGCGCATTAGACATTGATCTCCGGTAAATTTGACCACTTTGTCCACAATCCCGTGATGTCTGAATTTAATATTAAAATATTTCTTTACGCTTTTCCTTCATTGAAGTGTGTATGTATTTTTTGGATGACTATCTATCTATCTATCTATCTATCTATCTATCTATCTATCACTATCTGTCTGTCTATCTGTCTGTCTGTCTGTCTGTCTGCTGACTGTATGTCTGTCTGTCGGTCTAGCTAGCTATCTACCTACCCACATGCATATCTGCCTGCCTGTCTGTATATCTATCTATCAAACAACTAGCTACCTAGCTAACTACCTACTACCTTACCTACCTACCTACTACTACCTACCTACTTACCTACTACCTACCTATATATCTATCTATCTGATCTATCTACTAACTACCTGTCTGTCTGTCTGTCTGTCTGTCTATCTATCTATCTACCTGTCTGTCTGTCTGGCAATGTATGTATGTATGTATGTATGTATGTATCTATCTATTTATCTATCTATCTATCTATCTATCTATCTATCTATCTATCTATCTGCCTACCTGCCTGTTTGTCTGTCTGTCTATTCCTCAAAAGATATAATGATCACCTAAGTGGAGTCAGGTCTTTTTGAATCCCGAGGAAGTCCAACCATAAAATAGTATGAATGTGGCAATTTCCTTGACATTAACCAACATGTTTTGGAGATTCCCATCTACTTATTGGTTTGACAGAAACATATATGTAGGTTTTTCTTACGTTATTTTCTTAACTCTTTTGAGCTTTCAATTTCCAATGTATTTGTTATTTTTTTATTTAAAAAAAAAACGTCATCTTTCAAGAACATGAAAATAAATCAGTAATTACATCCATTTATTCTTCATTTTCTTCTCCTTGTTTTTCCCTATGTATATACATATGTGTGTGTATGCGTGTATATATATATATATACACACACACACACACAAACAAAAACACACGCATACGTGCGCACACACACACATACACACACATATGCACACTGTAAAACTTTTTTTTATTATGACAGTGACCATATTCTTTCATGTTTTCCAGAAAAGATGTCTTTTTCTAAAGTTGCTGTCACAAGAAGCCTATTATACATAATAACCGGTTTCTCTACTATCATCGGAATAAATGAAGCGTTTTATTTGCAATCAACCGATATTTTAAGTATTCAACCCACAGATAGTACCGTTCCAGAAGGAAACTCTATTTCCTTTATTTGCAATTCATGGAAAAAAAGGAATCTAACGTGGCTTCTTCCAAACAACCGAATAGTCAAAAAGCATCATGGCGGACGTATTAAGCAAATTTCAAATCGGCTCACAATTAAGAATGCTAAGGTCACTGATTCGGGCGTTTATATGTGTTTTCAAGATGAAAGCACTTCAAACATCAGCCTGAAAGTATTTGTGAAACCAAGGTATAGTTATTACTTGGAAGAATTGGCCATGATAGGTTTTAACTGTTGTTTAACTGCCATATTTATTTTGTGTTGTGCCTTGAAGTTCGCTAGTTTTTACGAGAAGAAACACCAGAAAAGCCACATCTATACTTCTACTAACATTTAAAGATTATGTGTAGTAGTACTAATGATACTATTAATGATTATAATAATTATTGTAAAAATAATAATAATAATAATGATCTTTTCGAGATTTTGGCACAAGCGCGGCAGATGAAGGAACATGTTTTAAAGACAAATGACATAACAGTGAATATTTTAGATTCAATATGACAGGCAGACGACAAATGGAAACAAAGAATTAAATAAGGTGAAATGCAAAAGATATGTGTGTGTATGTGAGTGTGTGTGTATGCATGTAAATATATACTATATTTGCTTATATATATATATATATGCCCATATATATGCGTTTGTGTGTATGCATATATGTATGTATGCATATATATATATATATATATATAGATATATATATATTATAATATATATATATATATATATATATATTCATATACATGTATAATATATATATATATGATATATATATATATATATATATATATATATATATATATATATATATATATTTATTATATAGAAGGAGCTTATACAGGACTAGAACTGTTTCATTCAGAGAAATCTTCAGGATTATATAAATTATAAATTAATTTACTCTGCTATGTATTGAGTACCTTATTTACTGTGGTTAACCCCGAATCAACCCGGGACCTACATATATATATATATATATATGTATATATATGTATGTATAAGTATACATATATGAATATACATATATATATATGTATATATACATACATACATAAATACATACATATATACTACATCCATCCATACATACATGTACCAAAGATGTTGGTAAAATGTAGATATAGTGACAATGTAAAGGAACTCTTTAAAAAATGGCGTGGTATCATATTGAAATAAATCTATTTCTATATTATCAAGTGCTTTATTCTTCGTATTAGCTTTGCCTTCTTTTAGCTTTTACTTGTTTGTCTCACTAGACTTGAAGAATTTTAGTCGAAGAAAACGACTCCAATTTGTGTTTCTTAAACTTCGCACTTATTCTATCGGTTCCTTTGCCGAAACGCTCGCTAAGTTACTGGGACGTAAACACATGTCGAACGGTTTTCCAGAAGTGGTGGCAGACAAACACAGACTCAATAACAAACATACGCGCGCGCATGCCCACACACACTCACACACACACACACATACACACACACACACACACACACACACACACACACACACACACACATATACACATCGTATCACGAATTTCTTTCAGTTTCCGTCTACAAAATCCAATCCGAAGTCTATATAGTACATGACACTCGACCAAGGTGCCGCGTTCTGGGCCTGTACTCAGAACCATGTCATTATGAACCAAACTTCTTATCACAAAGCCACGCCTTTGTATGGGAAAATCTACTTTTTTTCTGTCGATGGTTTATATGTTCCATTATTAGACTATTTTCTTTAGTCATTGCGCGCTGATTACTTATAAGCTTTAAGCTTACAAAATAATAATGTTATTATTTACAGAATTGTAAAAATTGATACTGCTTAACAAAGACCATCTCACAAAAGCACATAAAATGTGTTTACAAAAACAACACTACGAACTAATTATAGTTGTTACACCTCACGGGAAGAAGTAAGATTGTACGTGGATGTAAATGGTAGCACACTTATCGCAAAAACAAAGAGATGTGGATTCGTGTCCCACGCGTACCGATAAACCTCCGTAGAGAGCTTATATGCCTCTTTATTAGACTATTTTCTTTAGGCTTTGCATGGTGATCGCTTGTAAACTTTGAGCTTATAAAATACTACTGTTATTATTATTATTATTATTGTTACTATTCAGTAGTTTTTTATTTTTATAGCGTGCTTTCACTTCACTACCGAGCGCAGCTCTGTGTGCCTTGGGTATGTGCTGTGATTTGTTGTGATGCTCTGATGGTTATTGTATGGAAAATGTTCTGCGTAGGATGTGTGCAGTGCCCAGTAGTGCAATTTTCTGTATGTTATATGTGTTTGTAAGTCCTGGTGTTTTTGTTATGTATTTGTCTGAATATTTTTTTATCATGCCTAATGCACCTACTATGATAGGAATTTATTATTATTATATTATTATTATTATTATTATTATTATTATTATTATTATATTATTATTATTATTATCATATTATTATTTACAGAATCGTAAAAATCGACGCTGCTTACCAAAAACCATCGCACACAACACACATATATATATATATATATATATATATATATATATATATGGCGATGGTTTATATATATATATATATAATATATATATATAATATATATATACACACACACACATATGAAAATACATAGATATATAGGCGCAGGAGTGGCTGTGTGGTAAGTAGCTTGTTTACCAACAACATGGTTCCGGGTTCAGTCCCACTGCGTGGCACCTTGGGCAGGTGTCTTCTACTATAGCCTCGGGCCGACCAAAGCCTTCTGAGTGGATTTGGTAGACGGAAACTAAAGAAGCCGTCGTATATATATATTATATTATGTGCGTGTGTTGTTTGTGTGTCTGTGTTTGTCCCCCTAGTATTGCTTGACAAAACCGATGCTGGTGTGTTTATGTCCCCGTACTTAGCGGTTCGGCAAAAGAGACCGATAGAATAAGTACTGGGCTTACAAAGAATAAGTCCCAGGTCAAGTTGCTCGATTAAAGGTGGTGCTCCAGCATAGCCGCAGTCAAATGACTGAAGCAAGTAAAAGAGTATATGTATATATATGTTTGTTTGAATGTATATCTACACACACATACGCACATTTACACACACGCATACACACACATATTTAAATAATCGTTAGGGAAGACAGAGTGTACTCTAAGTGTTATTTAGCACGACGATCGCTTCGGCTTACATCTGCACTGCTCCCAAGAGGATGGCTATTGATATAACGGAATCGAATGCACCATACAGGGCAGAAGAAACCTCATCGGGTTACCTTATACGTTAGAGTGTTATAATATGTACATTTCGCTACTGTGTGTGGTTGGAGGGTGTTGGAATGATATGTGCGTTGATAGTAGTTCTGAAATCCATTTTACAAGGCAGGATGTTTGGTAGGTCAACCCAATACGTAGAATTTCCCTTGTTGAC
>NW_021827516.1:0-17500 GCF_006345805.1 Octopus sinensis | reverse complement strand
CATAGCCATATCACACAAATATAGAACAAGGAGGGAGGACCAGAGTCCTAAAGACCCGAATCTTTGTTCTCCTGCACAGATATCGGCAGCGTCAAACAACCTTGTCCAATGAGTCCGCAACTACACTAGCAGGTCCAATTCTTTTAAGACTTCAGACTTGTAGCTAATGCCTCTACGAGTCTCGATGCTGAGATAAATGAAGCAGTCGACAACTTTCTCATTCTCACCCACCACAGAGACAGACGAGGTGGAGTCCTCCAAGAAGCCAACAAAAGACCGGATTTTTATATTAACCCAAGAAACTCTAAGGCCAACTGGTTCCACTTCATTAGACATCCAGCGACTCAGCAAAAATAACTGGGTCATCAGCAAAATCGAGTTAGCGCATCGCATTTCAGTCGAGCCACCATTTGGTCAATTATCCAGTCTATGCAGGAATTGAACAGAATGGTAGCCAAGACACAACCCTGATGAATCCTAGATCTAACTGGGAAAAAGGTGTTGAGTCCCCAATAAGAACTGCATTAACTGTTACGCTGCATTACGCCATCATCAGCCCAATCAGTTGAGGAGGTATACCTCGCAGCTCCAGAATCTTCCAAAGTACATACTTGTCCACCGAATTAAGTGCCTTTCGGATGTCGACAAAGGCTGTAAGCAGCCCCTGCTGAAAACTCCGCTTGTGTTCAAAGAGTACACGAAGATTCAGGATCCTGTCAGTAGATGATCTCTTTGGCGTAAACCTTGCCTGCTCCGGCCGCTGACATGCGAGCAAATAGTTTTGCCCTATAGTTGTGAAACGTGGACACTATCTGGGGCCCTCAGAAGTGTGTGAACACCTCTGGTACCAGGATGTTTCGCAAGACTATGGGTTAACATTGGTTGGATTTCGTATCCAACCAACAACTGTACTCAGAAACTGGGATGCGTCTTGTTACTTCTATGATTCAGGAGCGCCAATTCAGACTGTTTGGCCATGTTGCTCCATTTCCCGAAGTTAGACCCGACATTCCGTGTTCTCGCCTCTTAAAACCCAGCTTGTTGACGGGTCGTGTTGGTCGGCCACATGCTACCTGGTCACAAGAGATGAGGACAGGTATCTCGTGGGGATGGGGACTGAGTGAGACGCTATTCGACGGGTTACACAGGAGGTGAATGTAGCAACGCGCTGCAACAGCACATGCCCTCACACCTCACCCGACCCGACAGTCATGCAGACAGCACTTCGTCAAAATCATAGGCGCAGCATCACAGCTCAACCATACATATAACACGATATCACTTCCAATTGCAGAAATCCGATTCCAGCAGTACATATAACACCCCATTGCAACCATATATACAGCAAACAAGAATTACAAGTGTATCACAATGTGTGCGTGTGTGTGTGTGTGTATGTACATTACCTCGTCAAAGTCATACATTCTTCTGCCGAAGTCATCATTAAAATATGTTTGCCTCTGACATTTTTCCTCCGTATCCCCAGTAAAATTTAATGCAGCTTTAAATAATGTATTTTCTTATTAAGATATAAAGAAATATGAGATTTAGCTTGTTTGTAGTTTCGAGAATAGTAATTTTTGAAGTGAATACCCTTAAAAGTATTCACGAAATACACGACTGGCACTGACTTTAAGAACTTTATCTCATGGAAACGAAGAGAGAGAAAAAAAGAGAATTATATAACTTAGATATTCCCAGGCCATGTCTAAGTTAACAGCACCACTTGGCGAAGTCTTGTAGTCATATATAGGGCACTATAGCCCACTCTAACCAAGAGTTATTGTTGTTGGAGACATCCGGCTGTAGGAGGTTGGTCTGTGATTTTTTTTGTCGTAATGTTGTTGTCTTGAGTTCGATTTTTGTAGTGGGCGGATAGCACGGGGACCAAGTCTTGGGTGGATTTAAAATTGATGCCAACATCATTTGTGCAATATTGATGGAATGATGTAGCATTCATGGCGGCGTTGGAGACTAGAGACTAAGTTTTTTTTTAGTCGACCTCACTTGTCAATGCTTGTCATGCCGTCTTTTTTGTTATTGACCACTGGAGTGCTTCCACTTTCCTAATGAGTTGCTTCGTGTGGGGAGACCACAGTGGTCAACAATATTCAAGGTGTGGTCGGGCAAAAGTAGAATAGAGAAGGATGATGGTGTGAGCATCTCTAGACCAGAAAGTTCTCAAAATCCAGGAGCAGATCTCGTGGGCCAAGTCAACCTTGCTATTTACATGGGGACTCCAGCTTAGTTTGTCATCAACAATTACTCCAAGGTGACTGGTGTTGGTGGATGACATTAGGGAGTCACTTGAGGGAAGGGCATATCGCAGTTTCAGATTATCTTCTTTTCTAAAGTGGATCAAATTAAACTTATCTTCATTTAGAAGCATTTTGTACTTTTCCGCCCAGTGGAGAACAACAAACAGATCCGACTGAAGGCATGTTCGGTCTCCCATGCCGTTTATGGCCTTCTGGAGCTTGGAATCATCTGCAAAGATTTTCAATGTACAATGTTTGATGACGTCTACTATGTATTTGACACAGATAATGAAGTGGTGTGGACCCAACACAGTACCTTGTGGGACACCACTACTGACTTTGGCTGAGCTTGATCTGATTACATCAAACATAAAATGTTGGGTTCTGTTCGTCAGGAAACACTCTATACCCTACAACAGCTTTCCACGGACTCCAATGTTGGACAGTTTCTTCAGCAGGATTTGGATTTTGTGGTCCACTCTGTCAAATGCCTTGCTGAAATCAAGGTATATGACACCAGTGTTTGGAGCCTTCTTCCAAAGTTTTTAAAATGTCATCAAAATAGCGCAGAAGCCGCGACAAGCAGTCCCCTACTATCACGGAAACCATGCTGGTTGGGGTTCAGCAGATTGTTGTCTTCGAGGAAGTGGGTTGTTCGAAATTTCACTACCCTCTCAAATACTTTAATGAAATGAGAGGTGAGTGAAAACGGACGGTATTTCGCTGCAAGGGATTTGTTTCCCTTTTTGAAAACTAGAATGACAGACTAGAAAAGAAAATGATTCGGAATGTAGCCTGTGTCAAGTGAGTTCCTCCAGGGCTCAGGTAGAGGGGGTGCAATTTGATGTCGACACATCTTCAGGACAGTGGCCGGGACCCTATCGGGTCCTACTGCCGAGTTGTGCTTGATCTTATTTATTTCTGTTAGGATATCAGAAGCACCAAATTTATGTCATATATAGTTAGTTGAGGGTTTACATCACTGATACTAGCCAGATCAACCGCATTAGCATTACTAATAACAGAGCAGTATTGTTTCTGCAATCTCTCGCACATGGATTTTGCATCATGTAGAATGTTGCTCTCATCAATCAGAGGACCAACACTGAAAACAGCAACTTCGTTTTTCTTTTCTTTTCTTTTTAATTTTTTTCTTTTTTTGCAAATGAAATGAACAATTTGGAATTGAGTTTTATTTTCTCAGTGGCCCAATTCTCCTCAGCTGCTGTTTGTTTCTTAATAATGGTCATCATACATTTTTGGAGGTTGTGTTTTTTCGATTCGAGTGATGCAATGGCAGTCGAATGGGTGAATTGTTGTTGGCAGTATTTAAGCTGGTTGATTTTCTTGGTAATTCTTTTTATTTTTCTGATAATTGATCTTCTATTTCTGGGGATTCTTCACTCAGATTTGTTTACTGATCTTAATGGGGTATGTTTTGCGCATATATTTGTTACAGTTTCTACAATTGTCTGCTATGATGTATTTATGTTGATGGGGGGGGGGGAGGTACGTGCGTGAAGGCCCAATCGACTTGTGAAAGATCATGATTGATTGCATCCCGGTCTGCATTATGAAGTTCCATAATGTCAAATGGATGTGCTTGAGAGATGTCATTGGGTTTGATCTTTAGATGGTAGAATCTCAGATCGCAGAGAACCATGTCATGGTCTGAGAGTTGATGTGTTTTTTTTTTCCACTGCAATATTGTGGATAGTGCCAGTGTGGTTACTGAACACTAGGTCCGTGGTGTTTTTGTGACACCATGTTGGTTTGAGAACAAGTTGGGTCAGGAAAAACTCATCCATGGAATCAAAAATTCAATTCGATTGTCTCCTTATCAATTCGATTGCCTCCTTAACTCTTTATGGACCAATCAACACTGGGAAGGTTGAAGCCCCTGTCATTAATATGTTGTGAGCATGACACTGATGGATGAAACAATATTGTTGAAGCATTCCTTGATGCGTAGAATAGGTGTTAGAGTTAGCCTATAGAGCCCAGCCACGACACAATTCTGACGGACTCCAGATCTAACTAGGAAAAAGTCAGATGTTGGGCCCCTAATCTGAACTGCACAGACTGCACTGAATTATATAAGCTCTTCAAGCTTTGATATAATTTCTTTTGATGTAATTTCCGAGGGGCAATTCTCTCCGCTCATGTAGCAGTCTATACTGCAACCACACTTACGTAGTTTCTGAGATCATTGATACCAGTATGGCAGTCAAAGAATCACTCTTCAAAGTTACAGTACTGTCATTTTCCCCACTATGTCTTACAACTCGGTGAAGGATCCCTCTGAGAATAATAGGTCTAGGTAACAAAGACAAAATGAGATGCTTCTGACATGGTGTGACCGGTTGACCTCTCAGCATGTGATTTATAGTAATTTTGTATTTAGAAGGTTAATGCTGACAGAACAGACGGTGTTGGCCTGCGTATTATTGACATTAAGACCAGTAGGAAAGCCAAATTGATTAGCTATAAATTAAACCAAACTTACCAAAATGGCATGTGAGTAAAACCTGTAACATGTGTAGAAGCAAACATAGTGAGTGAGAGTAATTACAAATTTCGGGATGACAGGTGACTTCATGCATCTATGTCCTTGTTTAAAATGTTTTAAGATGAAATAACAACGGGTGATTTATGACAATAGCTGTAGATTATAACTGCGTAGATATTTTACGTTAAACTATTCTGAAGTTTGTCTATAAGGAGATTTGGGATTCAATATAATTGTAACGAAGAAACATATTTATGTAAAGGAAAAGAAGCAAAGAAAAATACACTTTGAGCCCTGAAATAGTGGAAAATCGAAATATATTTTGATTATCACGTTTGCTTATGTTTAAACCATTAATTAATTCGTATTTAGAACACTAATTAATTATAAAATTATAAAATTGAATATGTTTGAAATATATATTATATAGAAAATGGCATTTTTCTATGTTAAGGGGAAATGGTACTGAGTGCTATGGCGTTCATGCTTTCGTTATACAATTTTCGTTATACAATTTTCTAACCTCAAATTTTCCGATTATCGAGAATTTATCGACAAAAGCCCTGCCAATGGATTTGGTAAACGGAAACTAAAAGAAGCCCGTTGTAAATATGTATATATTCATGAGTATGCGTTTTTGTTTGTTTTTGTTGACAACCGGAATTGATTTTCTTTACCTCCACGTAGAGAAACTTAGCAGTTCGGAAAAAGGAACGGTAGAATAAGTGACAGGCTTAAAAGATAATTAAGTTTAGGGGTCGATTCGTTCGACTAAAACCTGCCAAAGGAGCGCTCCAGCATGGCCGCAGCCAAATGATTCAAACACTGAAACAATTTCGTAGCTGTATGGTAAGAAGTTTGCTTCCCAACAACAGTCCCACTGCGTGGCACATTAGGCAAGTGCCTTCTACTAAAGCCTCGTAGCAACCAAATTTTTGTGAGTGAATTTGGTAGACGGAATCGAAAATAAGCCAGTCGTATATATATATATATATATATATATATATATATATATATATATATATGTATATATATATATATATATATATATATATATATATATATATATATAATATATATATATATGTATATATATATATATATATATATATATATATATATATATATATATATATATATATATATATACATATATATATAATATATATATATATATATATATATATATATATAGATATA
This sequence comes from Octopus sinensis, assembly GCF_006345805.1. Classification (NCBI taxonomy): domain Eukaryota; kingdom Metazoa; phylum Mollusca; class Cephalopoda; order Octopoda; family Octopodidae; genus Octopus; species Octopus sinensis. The sequence continues at coordinate 11,533 of NW_021827516.1, read as the reverse complement.
TTTGTATATATACTTATTTATGTGTGTGTGTTTGTACGTCCGTGTGTTTTTTGTCTGTGCGTGTCCTTCCCACTGCTGGAAAATCAGTTTTAGTGTGTTTATGTCCCCATAACCACGCGCTTCTACAAAAGAGAACGATAAAATGAATACCAAGCTATATATATATATACATACATATATATAAATACATATATATATATATATGTATACACTGATAGCTAGCTAGCTAGATAGATAGATAGATAGATGGCAGCAAATTGCAAGCTTCTGGCAGGATGGATACTAAGTTCGTTCAAGACAAGAGACCAAGAAGTTATGTTGACCCCGTGGAGAACCCTTTGTTCTCAGCCGTGTGGACTACTTCTCGCAGCTATGGTCACAATACGTTACCAAAGTAACTACACTAAAATGATTGAAACAATGCAGCAGATGAGTTGCAAGAGGAGTCTGAAAAAACTACAACTCTACTCCGTGGAGCGAAGGCGCGACAAATATGTAATAATCTACACATGGAAAACTCTAGAAGGGCTAGCACCTAAATTTCGTCATTGTTTGTTATACAAATGCCAGAATTGGACGCCAATGTATTGTACCATACGTACCAATCACTCCATCTAAATTCACAACCAGGTACTGCAGTAGCCTAGGGTTCAAAGGGCCACAGCTCTTCAATGCCCTGTCACAAAAATTTAAGGAATCTATATTGCTGACGTAGATGTCTTCATCTTCCTCTCCATAATATCAGATGAGACAAGGGCTCGGAATGAGGTTCAGACGAGAGCAGCGGATTAATTTTGGTGTCGTATCCGTTGTAAATTTACCCTCTAGTATTAAATATAATAAAATCATGGGATATTATATTATATGGTGAATTAAATTGCATTGCATATGTTATAAGCTATATGTTATGGTATGTGGTGTGCTATATATTTAGTCTGACTTCATCCTATTTTGGTGATTACACTATTTTCCTTTATATGATGTTTTACACCACTGATCATATTATGTATATTTGTAGTGACTATGTGAGTAAGTCTCCTCTCAACTAAATCATATACCCCCTAGAAAGTACAAAATCATATATACAATAGCACCTATAACATTACAACTTATAAAATCTCTTCGGTCTTAACACCTTTAACTGCCCTCACTACGTCCAATACCTATTAACCCCTCTTTTCGGCTTACTTTTATCTCTTCCCTACCTCAAATTTTAATCACTTGTCTCTTTAAATGTAGGTTAAGTGTATTTCTTATTGTTTTCTGTAAATTCTTATTTTGTTTTGTGATTTTGATATCCTTACCTATTAACCCCTTATCCCTTATAAACTGTTGCTTTTCTTCTTCTTAAATAGATATTTTTCAGTTACTTAAATCTATGCGAGATCGTTATACTATATCCATATAAACGTATAAATATTTGTGTATGTGTGCATATATGCACATATATAAATGTATGTGTATATGTATGCATCTTTACCTTTTTCTGATTCATTGCTTAAAATCAATAGATAGCATGTTTATCTTTCCAGTTATTCCATAAGTAAATGCCCTGAGCAGTCATTATAGAAGCCACATAATAAGTAATTAATTAAGTACAGGAATGAATATTAAACTGATTCTATGTAATCTTTCCTTTTTAATGTTTATAATTGATGTATACACAGTTTGCCTATTTTTGTTATGATATCACTTTTGAAAATCTGAAATTTTATGTTTGTATAACATAACAATATTGTTTATATACAATCATTCATAGTGCCCCCAAATAAAATTTCCTCTGTATTAAAATCCTAGGTTTCTTAGCGTCTTGCCCCTTTAACTGGTAATTAACATCATGGTTTAGAGTCTTCCCCAACCCAGCCTCTTATAGACCGTTACTTATATCCAATTGACTACTCCTAATGTCTTCTTTCCTTCCCGAGGAAAACGGATACATATGATAATATTTACGACCATGCCTAGCCAGGAGCTGTCAACTCACTCTTGTCCTTTATCCAAACTAGACACAGTCTTCTAGTCTTAGATTTAGTAGTATATAAAGAGATAAATGAATTAGAAATAAATTATAACTCCTTACAACACTATGACCCCAATAAGCTTCATGCGATTCTTGGAAGTGTAGACTATTCTTAGCTACAATAGAGACAACATAAATTTCTTCCATCTTCTTGGTCTGTTAAGATATTTGCAAAAAAATTATATTAACGTGTCCTACTGGTTAAAATTCTATTTATTTTTTTGTCCAGCTGAAATGGTACTGCATTTAAATTAATGTAATAATTGCATTGTTCAGTTAAATGGAGTTGCTTGAAACGGTCGTACAGCATCACTACTTGGTATCGTGTTGCTTATTTCGATTTTATTCACCTTACTTTCGAGCTGTGCGGATAATACCGGACTGACCTGGTGCTTCAACTTAAGTGCCTAATTCAACTGAATTTCTATTATATATATATATATATATATATATATATATATATATATATATATATATATATATATATATATATATATATATATATATACATATATATATACATATACACATACATACATACATACATACACACACAGAGATAGAGAGAAAAGTTTAAGGATAATATAGGGAAGTACGTGTGAGCGCGCATGCGCATGTATATTTTGATAGATTACATAGAAAAATGTGCAGAAGAGCTATTTGACATGAAGAACGGTTCAACTCGTCAAGGCATTAACATAGTTTTAAAGACAGCAAATTCTTTATAATAGTGATATAATTACTTCAGTCTATTTCATATTGATACATTTACATTCTGCTGAGAGAAACAGCAGGCGTTATACTCGCCTCCCCTACACAAAGGCACACATACATACATACATACATACATACATACATACATACATACATACATACACACACACACACACACACACACACACACACACACACACACACACACACAGACACACACACACACACACCACACACACCACAGACAACACACACACACACACACACATACATACATACATACATACATACATACATACATACATACATACATACATACATACATACATACATACATACATACATAGACATTTCTAAGTGCTGAGTGAATGAAGCAAAAAAGAAAAAACTCTGTACCAAAACAATTTATTCACGAGTACGTAGGCATTGAGTGAAATACAGCAGCAATACGTCTAAATAGATAGATAGATAGATAGATAGATAGATTAGGGATGGAGAAAGTAAGAGGGCAAGATATATATATATATATATAAAGAGAGAGAGAGAGGGGGGGAATAGATAGCGAGAGACACATATACAAACACACACACACACATAACAAAAGTAGTTTAAAGTGTTCGCCTAGAAGTGGTAACTGATGGGTTTGGCATATGAAAAAAACATCCATCGCTGCTTGAAAGATTGCAGCCATATGTTTGTATATAATATCACTTTGAACTCGACTTAGATTACCTTTTTGCTGACGTGTGATGTCATATAATACTTACTGTTACACGGATATCACTCTTGTCTTGACATGATATCCCACAGTGGAAAGATGTGTGTGAAGAGTATTAATATCGCTACGTCAATGCGAAAAGTCTACGTTGCGCCGCTTTCTATTGATAAGACACAACCGCTATCTTGAGTGAGGTTTTAATCTGTATTTCAAGAAAGAAAAGGCGAGGAAAGAATAATATTTGCCTTGTGCAAATTATGTATGTATGTATGTAGATGTAATGTAACATAATATATATATGGACGTGAGTATGTACGTACGTGTAAGTTTGTGTGTATACACATATATATATATAAATACACACACACACACATACATACATACATACATACATACATACATACATACATACATACATACATATATATATATATATATATATATATATATATATACATACACACACACACATCTATATGTATATGTGTATGTATCTGTGTGTATATATTATGTAAGTATATATATATATATATGCGTGTATACATATTTGTGTATAGACACATATCCACACACACACATACATACACACACACACACACACACACACATACATACATATATATATATATATATATATATATAAATATAAATGTATCCAGTTATATATATATATATATATATATATATATATATATGTGACTATAATACGTGTATGCTTTATATATATATATATATGAAGAATCATTGTATACATCCATTTGTTGTGTAGAACTGCTAAGGGAAGGAAAGAGAACTTATCTTGTCATAGAGTAACAGCTTTTTTTACTAGGGTCAAACAATCATATCCACTAACACGCACATATACTTACTCACTCACTCACTCAACACCAAATACACAAACGCGCGAGCACGAAAAGAACGACCGCATAGACACATACACACACTGATATACCCGTCCAAGCTTTCTCTCACATAAGAGCACACAAACGCAAATACGAGCTGAAAGGCATGCATACAAGATCGCACACAGATATACACAACGCTACAGAGAGAGGGAGATTAAGAGAGAGAGAGAGAGGTGAGGAAAGAGGGAGAGGGAAAGAATCAAAGAATAAAAGAAAGAAAAAAGAAAGAGAAAGAAAGAGCAACAGACAGGCATACAGGAAGACAGTCCAGGACAAACAAATCCACATAGAAGAATAAAAAAAAAAATTACTTTGAAAATGGTAAATTTCTATCCAACCAAGTTGTACATTTATAAAAAGAACATACAGCTGCAATGAGAAGCCAGTGATCTGTGTTGTTGGTTTATATTGTAAAACATCAATCATCTACACCAAAAAGCGTAGGCATGGCTGTGCGGTTAAGAAGCTCGCTTTGCAAACTGTGCGGTTGCGGATTCAGTCCTACTGCGTGGCCCCTTGGGGAAGTGTCTTCTACTATATTCAGAGACGGTTTACGGAGGAACTACGTGGATCCTCAAGGAACGTTACGATTGTTTATTCTCCTTAATATGTCAGTGAATTTGGTAGAAGTAAACTGTGTGTAAGCCCGTCATACATACATACGTACATAAATACACACATAAATGCATACGTACATACATGCATGCATACACACACATACATACATGCATACATACATACATACTACATACATACATACATACATACATACATAATACATATACATTATGGGCTGCGAGAAACACATGTATGTATATATATATATATATTCATATATGTGCGCGTGTTGTGTGTGTAAGGTGGTGTGTATATATATATATATACATATATATATATATATAATATATATATATATATATATATATATATATATATATATATATATATATATATATATGTATATCATATATTGTGCGCGTGTGTGTATGTGGTAAATCAGAGACTTGGGAGTAATCATCAGAGACTTGGGAGAGTAACAGTGGACAACAACATAAGCTGGGCTACACATATAAGCAGCAAAGTTGACATGGCCCGCAGAATGTGTTCCTGGATTCTCAGAACCGCCAGTCGAGAGATTCCCACACTATTATCCTTCTCTTCTCCACTTTTGCCCGACCCCACCTTGAATACTGTGTCCACTGTGGTCTCCCTACACAAAACAAAATATTATGAGAATTGAAGCTCCCCAAAGGTCAATCACAAAAAAGATAGATGGCATGTCAGACCTTGACTACTGGGGTAGACTAGAGAAGCTGAAACTGTATTCACTCCAACGACGCCGTGAACGCTACATTATCTGTATGATGTGGAAATATTCATCAGCACTGTCCGAATGATGTTGGCATCACCTTCAAAATACATCCAAGGCTTGGACCACGTGCCATCCGTCCACAACAAAAATCTAAATCGCATCACATAACGACAATACGGCACAATTATTTCACCTCAATTGGACTCGCTCTCTTCAACATTACACCAGGACACGTCAAAAAAGAAACTGACCACACAAAATTCAAGAAGTCTTTCGACAAATTCCTTCAAACAGTCCCGGACAAACCACCCACACCCGGATATGTCTCCGCAAACAATAACTCTCTGCTCGAGTGGCCTCGGTGCCCAAATCCTGAATTGAAAGACTTCGCCAGGTGGTGCTATTAAGTTAGACATGGCCTGGGCCAATACTGGCCAAAACCTTTCTAAGTTATTCTAAGTTATATATATATATTATATATATATATGTATAAGTATATACATGTGTGTATGAGTGTGTGTGTCGTTTGTACCCCACCATCGCTTGAAAACCAGAGATGGTTTGTTTGCGTCTTCGTAACTTAGATGCCCGATAAAAGAGACCCGATAGAAAAAGTACCAAGCTTCAAAGTATGTACTGGCGTCGATTCGTTCGATTGAACCATTCCTGGCGATGCCCCAGCATGGCCATAATCAAACGAGGAAAACAAGTAAAACGTAATGGAAAAAGATAAGACCAATGGCTCAGTTAATTTCATATGAAGAAGAAAGTACTTTGGCAAAGTTTTTTCAGCTCGTTTTCAATGGTATAATCAGATTAGTTTGTGGTTCTTATAGGTGAATCTGTGTGTACGCGTGTTTTTAGTGTGTGTGTGTCCTATGTTTTTTGTTTTTTTACTTGCTTCAGTAATTAGACTGCGGCCATACTGGGGCACTGCCTTGAAGAAATTTTAGTCGAATGAATCGACCTCAGTACTTATTTTCTTTTCAGCCTAGTTCTTATTTTATCTGTCTCTTTTGCCGAACCGCAAATTTACGGGGAGATAGACACAACACCTGTTGTCAAGCGGTGGTAGGGAACAAACCCAGACATAATAACAAACACACACACACACACACACACACACACACACACACACACACACACACACACACACACACACACACACACACACACATGTATATATGTACGTTTGTATGTATGTATGTATGCGGCGAGCTGGCAGAAACGTTAGCACGCTGGGCGAAATGCTTTGTGGGTGGTATTTGGTCCGCCGCTACGTTCTGAGTTCAAATTCCGCCGGGGTCGACTTTGCCTTTCATCCTTTCGGGGTCGATAAATTAAGTACCAGTTACGCACTGGGGTTTATGTAATCGACTTAATACCTATGTCTGTCCTTATTTGTCCCCTCTATGTTTAGCCCCTTGTGGGTAATAAATAAATATGTGTTATGTAATGTATGTATATATATATATATATAATTATATATATATATATATATATATATATATATAACTATAGGTAAATACATGAATGGGATAAAGACTGTAATATTACGCCATAACACCAGCTCTTCTCAAACACCGCGAAAATCTGTATGACACTATTTCACATCACACATTTCCTAACCATACAAACTACTTTCAAACTTTCATCGGTTCAATAGAACGCTACTTAACGAGAACGATATCTTTCTACTCCTCATAATAGGAGGGAAGTCATATGATTTTATCCCTACCGCTTACACGTCACTAAAAATAGAGCCAAGTATTTCATGAAATCCTATCAGCACACAAATACAATAAAATTTTTAATGCATCCAACATCACTGTTATTTATTCTTATCTAGACGACACTGCTTTAAGCATTACACCGCAATGCCTAACCACCAACTTGCAAGTGCTGAAATAAAACTCTTTCCCGCCCACCGGGTGTCTTAGATCGTCTTATGAGTGACATAACAGGAGGTGCTCTATATGATTCAGACGTATATCCTGTATATTCTGTATTTTCTTGGGTAAAAGAAAATACAGGAAGATCAATTAGTTATGATTTCATTCTACATATTCCCCCTCCTCTCAGATTCACACACTTATTGCAGCAGTCCTTCAGTTTTTCTAAGCTCTGTTAAAAAAAAAAACTCCGCAGGTTGGACCTCCAATCAGGCCTTTCACGATATCCTTAAAGTCAGGAAATGTTCAGTATCCCTTCTTATTGACCATGAATTACACCACTTTACTGTTTACGGAAGAGCTATGTGGCTGACCATTAACGACTCTATGGAATGTTATGATCAAGCTCATTGCAGGTATCACTATTGCATCTTTTTCTCAGGATAGCATTATCTAAAGTACCCTTTCTTTTTTTGTAAGCATGTGGGATTGCGCTATGACAGGATTTTGTTTGCTACTTCTGTCAGATTGAGCAACCATGTAGAGCTTCACCCACCTAATCTATGGAAACATGTGATGGTGTACTTGATTTCCAGTGGAGGCAGTTTTGATCCTACTAATCACCTACTAGCGACTTCACTTCTAAGCTCAGACTTCTTCACTGTAGCGTTTACTAATGGAGGATATGTTTGATCCGCATATTTTTATGCTGCGTAGCAAGTTGAAGTTATCTCTTCACTTGTCTTTCCATTTATAACATTGCTTAATATAATTTCCCCCAAAGCTTTAACCCTCTCTCCTCACTTCATCTGACAACATATTTTCACCAACAGGCATTTGCTTACACAAGACTGTTTTGAATATCAGCTATATTGATCCAATCAGTTAGCGATGGCTTTCAAACCACATGGTCACTTCGTTCTTCGAGAGCATACTCACTCAACGCAACTCATTATATTCCCAGAAAACCGTTTTCCATAGACTAAACTAAAGATCAATAATTTGTTGACGGAATATTATAAACATTAGATCTCATTCTATGTCAAACTGTCACACTAGTGTTTATTTTGGCAGCAGTCTATGAACAAGGTCTTAAAACATCTACTTATTTAAATGTATGCCGCTGTCAACAGACATAACACTCACACTTAATTTGTGTGCTTTGCTATTTTGTTTTCAAGTTGGAAGTAAATAGCTATCTTCCTAATCTGTAATAATAGTAAACTCTATGTCTTTCCTTCAGATGACCTCGTAATAAAAGTTGAAAATGAACTTAATCATTCTGAATATTAACAATGCTAAACAAAGTGATATTAACCAGAAGAGGTGAGGAGTGTAATAACCATTCCATGCCCTCATAGCAGATGAACATAAGATATTACTACACAAATACTTTTATATAATACATCCGTGCTTCACCGGAAACTGACGTTATTAATAATAATCCACTTCCGGAAAACAGCGAGAAACGATATTTCAATGTTTTTATTGATTCGTCCGCCAAACTGTTAGAATCAGCAGCAGAAATAGCGAAAATAATATTGCCACTAGATGTTACTTCATTATTATTATTTTTTATTATTTTTTTTTTTTTTGCTGCTTCACTCTCTTACTGACATTGACCATAAAACTTTTGTTCATGGTGCTATTTATCTTCTTGATTGCTTATTTGTGTTATTTTTACCAAAACTAAGCGATCTGAAAAGAAAATACGAAAATACACATATGAGAAAAGAATGCATACACATACACCACACACACAGATACACAAACACAGACGCACACACACACACATAAATATATATATGTATATATATATACACGGTACATATAAAAATATATATATATATATATATATATATAGAGAGAGAGAGAGAGAGAGATAGAGAAATAGATAGATAGATAGATAGATAGATAGATAGATAGATAGATGATGGATAGATAGATAGATAGATAAATAGATAGATATAGATAGATAGATAGATAGATAGATAGATAGATAGATAGATAGATAGATAGATATCCACCTATTTCTCTCTCACTCTCTATATATGTATGTGTGTGTATCTACAGATAAGTATATATATATGTGTGTGTGGGTGGGGTGGGGGTTGTATATGCATGTTTGTTCGTCTGTGTATGCAAGTATGTATTTTTCCTCCATCACAGCTGGACAACCGGTTTGGGAGTGTTTACGTCCGCATAACTTAGCGGTTCAGCAAAATGAACCGATAGAATAAGTAGCAGGCTTAAAATACAAAAAAAAAAAAATAAGTACTGGGATCATTCAATGAAATTCTTCAATGTTATGCCGCAGCATGGCCACAGTCTTATGACTGAAACAAATAACAGATGGCGCAGGAGTGGCTGTGTGGTAAGTAGCTTGCTAACCAACCACATGGTTCCGGGTTCAGTCCCACTGCGTGGCATCTTGCGCAAGTGTCTTCTGCTATAGCCCCGGGCCGACCAATGCCTTGTGAGTGTATTTGTAGACGGAAACTGAAAGAAGCCTGTCGTATATATGTATATGTATATATATATATATATATATATATATATATATATATATATATATATTATATATAATATATATATATATATATGTTATGTATGTGTTGTGTGTCTGTGTTTGTCCCCCTAGCATTGCTTGACAACTGATGCTGGTGTTTACGTCCCCGTCCTTAGCGGTTCGGCAAAAGAGACCGATAGAATAAGTACTGGGCTTACAAAGAATAAGTCCCGGGTCGATTTGCCCGACTAAAGGCGGTGCTCCAGCATGGCCGCAGTCAAATGACTGAAACAAGAAAGAGTAAGAGTAAGAGTAAGATGAAAGGTTATGAACGCGGCGAACATTTCCAGAGGTTGAGTAGGTTTTGAATTAAGACACTATTAACGAGAGAGATAATGTAAAGCCATTCTGACCGGCGCTTTCCTGGTTCGGTTATCTCTGCTATCCTACTCTTGGATATACTCTAAACGATTCGCTCTATACAGTTATTCGCTAGTTATCCAGAAGTTTAACCCAGGTGGAGCCATATCGTCATTTTCTGCAGCATTTTGCATTGTTTATATGATGACGGTGGCAGTTCTCTGCGTCCGAATATCTAGTCTCTGTTCACCGACTTTAAAAGAGGAAAAAGATATATTAGGTAATGTAATCCGAGATAACAGCCTCTCCTCATAAATAAATACGAATGAGCCATGGTTGGAATATTTTTAATCATAGGTCTGCTCGATTACATTTGGCCTAAGTCTGAACAACAAGAGCAACCAACAACGGCAGTGTGGAGGCGCAATGGCCTAGTGGTTAGGGCAGCGGACTCGCGGTCGTAAGAACGCGGTTTCGATTCTCAGACCGGGCATTGTGTTTATTGAGCAAAAACACTTAAGCTCCACGAGGCTCCGGCGGGGAGGGGTGGTGAACTCCGCTGTACTCTTTCACCACAACTTTCTCTCACTCTCTCTTCCTACTTCTGCCACAAAGCAGAGGAACCATGGCGTAACCCACTATGGCGTGGTAAAATTTCACACCCTAGTCTAGATTGCGAATCCTCTGTACCCCAGGATAGTTCAGCTCTCCACCCGTTAAAAGCCACCGTTTACGGAATGAAGATAACAACGTAGCTTTCGCGCTCGTGCAACCGCCTGTCCATCGCTTGTGGTGGGTGGGTCTTCAAGATGCCACACGCATTCTTAGTAGCTTAAAGTAGGCTCGAATTAGAGATTATTCCTTGTGGCTAATGGCGTGAGTCCTGATTGGAAGAAGAAGAAGAGAAGAAGAAGAAGAAGAAGAAGAAAAGAAGAAGAAGAAGAAGAAGAAGAAGAAGAAGAAGAAGAAGAAGAAGAAGAAGAAGAAGAAGAAGACAACAGCGACAACAGCAGCAGTAGCAGCAGCATCAGCAACAACAACAACCGCAGCAGCAGTAGCAGCACGAACGACGACAAAAACAGCAGCAATAACCGAAAGATGGT
>NW_021827515.1:10000-25145 GCF_006345805.1 Octopus sinensis | reverse complement strand
AAACTCGACATTTTGAACAGACGCTGTCGAGAAGCTTCTCCTGAACTGCCCAATGGCCCAGTCTCAACGATTTGGGAATATTTGTAGACAACTGCTGGCAGTTGTGTCGAATGGTGCTGGGGATGAAAAATGGATCTCTTTTCATAATCCTATGAAAAGAAATCAGTGGCTTCATTCTTGCCAAGATTCAGAACCTGTTGTCAAACAATGGTGGTTTGAACGGAAGGTCATGTTGTGTATTTGGTAGAATGTCGAGAGGGTGTTGCACTTTGAGCTTGTCCCAGATGGTCGTGTTGTGAATACTAACCTTTATGCTCAGCAACTGCAGCAAGTGTATGATGCTTTGAAAGCCCAACACCTGGCACTGGTTAATCGAAAAGACACACACACTCCTACAGCATGGCAATGCTCTAGCACACACTACCAGTGTAACCAAACACAAACTTCATGCGGTGGAGGTGCTATCTAACCCTGCCTACTGTCCAGACTTTGCACCATGAGGTTACTACCTTTCCTGAGCCATGGCCCATTTCCTACACAGACGGAAGTTCAACAATGAGGATGAGGTTGAAAACAAGTGCAGGTAGCTTTTTGCCTGTAAACCAGCCAAACGTGGTAAATGTAAAATTGAGCTTCTGGTAGAAACATGGCAACAGATGACAGAAATATTTTGGGACATAATTTTGATGAATAGATGATTGTCATATGTAATTTGTTTGGACTCTTAGTTAAAACTTGAAATACGAATGCATACGTATATATATATATATATATTATATATATACACCATAGGCTTAGGAGTGCTGTTGTGGGTAAGTAACGGCTACCAACCACAGGTCCCAGGTTCAGTCCCACTGGTGTGGTACTTTGGGCAATGTCTTCTACTATAGCCTCGGCCGACCAAAGCCTTGTAGTAGATTTTGTAGACGGAAACTGAAAGGAGCCCCTCGTATATATGTATATATATATGTGTGTGTGTTTGTGTGTCTGTGTTTGTCCCCCAACGTTGCTTGACAATGGAACAAAAACGGAATAGAGGCCATTAAAACTTTCGGATAGATAGACAACACAAAGCGGAGAAGAGAAATAATAATTAGAATTACAGGCAAAAAAAGACGGGTCACTCTTGGCTTTCTTTCATCAGTCGAGTACCAGAAGTCACGACCATTTCGGACAGTTACACTTGAGATGGTTCGATCTGGTTGTCCCCAAAAAAGGCTAAGAGCATTAGACCCCTTTGTAAGAAAGCTAGCGAATGCGTACGGCAACAAAAACGATCCTTCATCAGTTGTTCGCCGTTTCTCTACTCTCGTATTTCGAGCATTTAACAAGATCCGCTTTCGATGAAACAGTGCTCCCGCAAAGCAAATTAAAATTTATATATAAACGAGAGGTTGCTGAAATGTTCTTGGTTTTAAGGGTATTGCAAAAGGCCTCGTTGGAGGCAGGACTTAGGAAAACTGAAGGACCGCTGCAATCTGATCTGTGTGAATCTGATCCCCCTGTATTTTCTTTTACCCAAACCCAAGAACTTTTCAGCACTACCTCGTAAACATACATGTATATATACTGAGATATAAATACCTATATGTATGTATGTATGTATGTATGTATGTATATAACTACATATATGCATGCGTGTATATTACTTAGATAAGTTTCGGCCGAAGTTGGCCCGGCCATGTCTAATTTAATAGCACCACCTGGAATATGTGCGTGTAGGTTTGTGTGTGTATAAGTGTTTATATGGCCGTGTAGTTTGATGATGTTGATGATCAACCATCATCATCGTAATTGTGATGACAAAATAAAGATAATCAAAAATTTGAAAAGATGGACAGAAGCTAATAAAGAAGGAGAGATATGAAGAGAGAGAGAGAGAGAGAGAGAGAGAGAGAATAGTGAAGAAGACAGATTGAATAAAATATAAAAGAAAAATGAATGAACATAAAACTGGATAAAGGAAGGAAAGAATTGAAATGAAAGAAAACCACCCGATAACGAGTGGGTTGGATTATTTAGATTAATTCTACACCCAGGTGCATGATAACTGATACCCATATATACATACATACATACACACATGCAGTTGCATCCATGGAGCAGGTTGTGCATTCGTGTATGTATATATATGTATGTGTATGTATGTATATATGTATGATAGTATGTTTATATTTATGTGTAATTATCTATATGTGTGTGTATGTATATATATATATAATATATATATATTATATATATTTATATATATAGTACAAGTATGTATGAATAAACACACACACACTCACGTATATATATATATATATATATATATATCGACCCTGGACTTATTCTTTGTAAGCCTAGTACTTCTTCTATCGGACTCTTTTGCCAAACCGCTAAATTTCGTCTGTCGTTACGTTCTGAGTTCAAATTCCACCGAGGTCGACTTTGCCTTTCATCCCTTCGGGATCGATGAATTAAGTACCAGTTACGCACTGGGGTCGATGTAATCGACTGGATCCCTTTGTCTGTCCTTGTTTGTCCCCTCTGTGTTTAGCCCCTTGTGGGCAATAAAGAAATAAGATAGATAGATAGATAGATAGATAGATAGATAGATAGATAGATAGATAGACAGACAGACAGATAGATAGATAGATAGATAGATAGATAGATAGATAGATAGATAGATAGATAGATAGATAGATATGATAATGTTTTCAATCGTGTTACGGAAATGAATGTAAAAGCCTGTACCAGATCGAAAAAATTATGGTCCTCTAGCAGTACCGTTACCTACGCAACCATTCTGACATTGACCTGATGACTACCCAACCGTTCTCCATGAAGCAAACGACAAGGATTCATCCGTTGCTATTACCAAAACGAGAGGTCGCTATCTGAACCGAGGTACCTATTTCTTTACTACCAACAAGGGGGCTAAACACAGAGAGGACAAACAAGGACAGACAAACGGATTAAGTCGATTATATCGACCCCAGTGCGTAAATGGTACTATTTAATCGACCCCGAAAGGATGAAAGGCAAGTCGACTCGGCGGAATTTGAACTCAGAACGTAGCAGCAGACGAAATACGGCTAAGCATTTCGCCGGACGCGCTAACGTTTCGACTGCTCGACGCCGTTTTTGAACAGAGGTACCGTTCTTTAAGCTCTGTCGCGAACGATGTAGCTGTACCGGACGTCAGCAATAGCGATTCATTGGAAGATCAGGAATAGGAAGGATGGATTTTTTATCTTTTCATTTACTCTTTACTCTTTACTCTTTTATTTGTTTCAGTCATTTGACTGCGGCCATACTAGAGCACCGCCTTTAGTCGAGCAAATCGACCCGGGGACTTATTCGTGTAAGCCCAGTACTTATTCTATCAGTCTCTTTTGCCGAACCGCTAAGTGACGGGGACGTAAACACACCAGCATCGGTTGTCAAGCAATGCTAGGGGGACAACACAGACACACAAACACACCACATACATATATATATATATATATAATATATATATACTATATTATATATATATATATATATATATATATATATATATATATATATTTATTATGAGTACAATATGTATGAATACACCCCACACTCACGTATATATATATATATTATATAGTATATATATATATATATATATATATATAATATATATATATACTATATATATATATATATATATATCGACCCTGGACTTATTTTTGTAAGCCTAGTACTTCTTCTATCGGACTCTTTTGCCAAACCGCTAAATTTCGTCTGTCGTTACGTTCTGAGTTCAAATTCCACGAGTTCGACTTTGCCTTTCATCCCTCGGGATCGATGAATTAAGTACCAGTTACGCACTGCGGTCGATGTAATCGACTGGATCCCTTTGTCTGTCCTTGTTTGTCCCCTCTGTGTTTAGCCCCTTGTGGGCAATAAAGAAATAAGATAGATAGATGATAGATAGTAGATATAGATAGATAGATAGATAGATAGATAGATAGATAGATAGATAGATAGACAGATAGATAGATAGATAGATAGATAGATAGATAGATAGATAGATAGATAGATAGATAGATAGATAGATAGATAGATATAGATATGATAATGTTTTCAATCGTGTTACGGAAATGAATGTAAAAGCCTGTACCAGATCGAAAAACTTATTGTCCTCTAGCAGTACCGTTACCTACGCAACCATTCTGACATTGACCTGATGACTACCCAACCGTTCTCCATGAAGCTAACGACAAGGATTCATCCGTTGCTATTACCAAAACGAGAGGTCGCTATCTGAACCGAGGTACCTATTTCTTTACTACCCACAAGGGGCTAAACACAGAGAGGACAAACAAGGACAGACAAACGGATTAAGTCGATTATATCGACCCCAGTGCGTAACTGGTACTTATTTAATCGACCCCGAAAGGATGAAAGGCAAAGTCGACCTCGGCGGAATTTGAACTCAGAACGTAGCAGCAGACGAAATACGGCTAAGCATTTCGCCCGACGCGCTAACGTTTCTGACTGCTCGACGCCGTTTTTGAACAGAGGTACCGTTCTTTAAGCTCTGTCGCGAACGATGTAGCTGTACCTGACGTCAGCAATAGCGATTCATTGGAAGACTCAGGAATAGGAAGGATGGATTTTTTATCTTTTCATTTACTCTTTACTCTTTTACTCTTTTATTTGTTTCAGTCATTTGACTGCGGCCATACTAGAGCACCGCCTTTAGTCCGAGCAAATCGACCCCGGGACTTATTCGTTGTAAGCCCAGTACTTATTCTATCAGTCTCTTTTGCCGAACCGCTAAGTGACGGGGACGTAAACACACCAGCATCGGTTGTCAAGCAATGCTAGGGGGACAAACACAGACACACAAACACACACACATACATATATATATATATATATATATATATATTTTATATATATATATATATATATATATACACATATATACGACAGGCTTCTTTCAGTTTCCGTCTACCAAATCCACTCACAAGGCATTGGTCTGCCCGGGGCTATAGCAGAAGACATTTGCCCAAGATGCCACGCAGTGGGACTAAACCCGGAACCATGTGGTTGGTTAGCAAGCTACTTACCACACAGCCACTCCTGCGCCTATTTATTTATTTATTTATTTATTTATTTATTTATTTTCAGTTCTAGTTTCATTAAGGGAATGGCCCTGCAGAAAATTATCGGGAAAATGTATTAAAATAATTCGAACCTACTCCTTTGGAACTAACATGCTTCTCTACGCTGTTCTAAGGGCCACTGCTTGAGTGACAATAATTTTCAAGATCGATAGAGGCTGCTGCAAGAATATATGTTCATCTGTGTGTTGCGTGTGTGTGTGTGTGTGTTTGTGTGTGTGTGTGTGTGTTGTGTGTGTGTGTGTGGAATCAAATCGTCGGTCGAATATCTCAATGCTATATAGATTACAGATAAGGTTCTCTATAATCCGATGTTGGTGTCTGCTGAAGAAGCTTTGAAGATATGGAGAGAAAAAAATCAGATTTTGCTTTCTGTTAATAAGAAAAGTCAGCAAATTATGACGTCGTAATGGAAGTTTATCAAAATATCCGATCGAAATAAGGAAAGAAATGATAATTACCAATATTTTTTCTTTTATTTCCCTTCAGTTTTTTTACTTGAAAAATCAGCATTGAAATGACGTCAAGATGAAATATTTCGTTCAAATTTTACATGATGTCTTCCTTCATGAAAATATTGTAATTTAAACAAAAAATCTTTAGTTACTTACTGTAGTGGAAACATCTATTTATTTATTTAAAAAACAAAACTAATAATAATAATAATCCTTTCTACTAAAGGCACAAGACCTGAAATTTGTGGGAGGGGAGAGGAACAGTCGATTACATCGACCCTAGTGCGTAACTGGTATTTATTTCATCGACCCCGAAAGGATGAAAGGCAAAGTCGACCTCGGCGAAAATTTGAACACAGAACGTAGTGGCAGACGAAATACCTATTTCTTTACTACTCACAAGGGGCTAAACACAGAGGAGACAAACAACGACAGACAGACGGATTAAGTCGATTATAACGACCCCAGTGCGTAACTGGTACTTAATTTATCGACCCCGAAAGGATGAAAGGCAAAGTCGACCTCGTCGGAATTTGAACTCAGAACGTAGCGGAAGACGAAATACCGCGAAGCATTTCGTCCGGCGTGCTAACGTTTCTGCCAGCTCGCCGCCTTTGATATTCAATAATAATAATAATAATAATAATACTTTCTACTATAGGCACAAGGCCTGGAATTTAGGGGTAGGGGTCTAGTCGATTACAATAGTTATAATAAACATAAAAAAATAAATAGCTTTAAAAAGTATATAAAGGTACATATAAAAAACATGTAAATATGTTAACATTCATAGTTTAGGCGCATCTACAAATTTTATCGCGATTGCCTCATTCTTTGCTTGACATAATACTAAGTATGATAAACAGCAGATATTTAGTCTGAAACCCGTGTCAGTCGCCAGACAACGATTCTTATACGTTATTATGGAGTAGCAAGAAAATATTGTTAAAATATTCTTAATAAACATTACAGCTTTAAAGAGGCAAGTGTTTGCGAACATGCATTCTACGAAGACTCACGTTTCGATGTTATCTGGATAAATTTTTGACAGGTCTTTTGTTGTTAAGCTGTTATTTCTGATACTTAATATCAATACAAAACATAGAGGCGGCGAACTGGCAGAAACGTTAACTCGCCGGGCGAAAAGCTCAACGGCATTTCGTCTGTCCTCACGTTCTGAGTTCAAATTCTGCCGGGGTCGACTTTGCCTTTCATCTTTTCGGGATCGATAAATTAAGTACCAGTTGTATACTAGGGTCGATCTAATCGACTGGCCCCCTTCCCCAAAATTTCGGGCCTTGTGCCTAGAGTAGAAAAGATTATAGAGTAGCAAGACAATATTATAGCTTAGCACGCCAGGCGAAATGCTTAACCTCCCAAGCTAACCTGACATATCTTTCGACTTTTCTTTCTTCTTTATCGCATACCTTGTTGTCAGCTGGGCATGTTATATCTATGATCCAGCATAGTTTGGTTTCTTTCTCAATTAATACTATGTCTGGTTTCCTATTCTCTGTCTCATGGTCACACTAAATCATAAAATCCCATAGGATCTTTGCATTATCATTTTCGATTATGCCTTCGGGTTTGTGGTCGTACAAATTTCTTGCTCTGTCAAGTCCATACTTGTTGCAAAATGTTGGATGGGCAAATTTGGCTATATTGTCGTGGCGTCTCTTATATTCCTTCTGGGCTAGTGGCGTATATTGGCTGATAATATGCCATACGGTTTCACCATTTTGTCCACAAATTCTGCACTTATCACTTTCTGGTGTGTTGTCAATTCTGTATTTTATTTAATTCGTTCTTAATGCTTGCTCTGGCAGCACAGATTAGAGCCTCCGTTTCCGGTTTTAAATCACTTTTAGTCATCCATAGCCATCTTTTTCTCTGACGGTCTTATCTTCAACATCCCTATGAAATTGTCCATGTAGTCTTTTCTTTATCCACCTATTTTCAGTTTCATACATTCTCCAGTCCTTGTACAGTGCTTTATCTTTGCAATCTTCCATCCTACACAAACCTGATCCTCTTACTTCCAATAATAGCGCTTCTGTGGTATTTTTTACATGCCATGCTATGTTGTTTTCTTCTGTTCTAATGCTGTGTTCACGTCCAATCAGTCCTCTTCCCCCTCTTTTTCTTGGTACATACAGTCCGTCTGTGTCACATTTTGGGTGGAGTATCCCATATCAAGTCGGCAACTACCTTGTCTTTCTGTCTAAGCTGTAGTTCGTCTGCCACCCATGCGATTACCCTTGCATCATCTCTAAAGCAGTAGAATAGAATATTATTATTATTATTATTATTATTATTTATTATTATTATTATTATTATTGTTATTATCATTATTATTATTAGAAACGGTGTATCTAAGGTCACGTGTTACCCAATTCGTCTTAGCCTACATTTTAACATGTTAAGAGTGTTTGCTCTTCGGAAGAAATAACATAGCTGCTGCTTCTAGCACTTGTGCGACCATGTAGGGGCCTCATTTAATGATGACGTGTTGGTATGTTGTATCATCTGGCAGAATGCTCGACTAATATTTCAATCCCGTTTCATGTATGATGTTAATGAGTCACCCAGGGAGTTTTAAGTATCACTGCTGAATACAACAGCTAAGGGTCGCCTTCTCTCTCTCTCTCTCCTTCTTCTTCTTCTTCTTCTTCTTCTTCTCTCTCCCTCTCTCTGTTAACACAAAAACGGCAGTTTTTATGGGGTTCATGGACATCCTAGAAATGCCACGAATTCTGAAAATGATGAGAACGGCGATGGTGACGGGGAAAAGTGCTGCATTAGAAGTGTATATATATATATATATATGTATGTGTGTGTGTGTGTATGTATGTATGTGTGTGTATATATGTATCATATATATATATATATGTATGTATGTATGTATGTATCATATATATATCATATATATATTATATATATACATACACACACACAGTCAGAAAGACAGACGCATGCGTGTGTACGTCTTTGCAAAGACATATATATATATATCATCATAGTGTTTTTGTTGTTGTTCTTGTAATTATTATTATTATTATTATTATTATTATTATTATTATTATTATATTATTATTATTATTACTATCAATCCAAACTGCCCCAGTTTGGAAATAAGACTTCAGCGATAAGTGTTTCTCTCTTTCTCTACCTCTTTATCTCCCCCCACACACACACACACGGTGTGTGTGTGTGTTTGTGTGTATCTATGTGCGTGTATGTGTGTAAGTTCGTATTTATTTTAATCTGACAAATACGCTACGATATACTATATATATATATATGTTAGTTAGTTAGTTAGTTAGTTAATTTGGCTCAAAAGCAAATAGCAAGGCCATGTAGGGGGACATGGAGTTAAGTACAGGGTGGTGTTCATGTAAGAGTTCAGGCCCACTTGAGTCAAGGATGCTTTGAACAAAGCGGTCGTCGTCGGCATCTTCACCACCTCGTCTGGCAGCTTGTTCCACGGATCCGCAACCCGGACGGAGAAAGCTCCTCTCCTTCGATTGAGATGAAATCGTCGCAGGTAGAGCTTTTCGAATGACCCCGCAGCCGACGCTCTGGAGGCAGGAGTGAAGAACAGCTCTTCGAGAGGTTACACTTTCCGCTTATGATGTTGTGGGGCGAGAATGAGATCACCACGGCGGCGGGCGTTTTTCAAGAGAACAAAGGTCGAGCGTCCTCAGCCTTTCTTCATAGGACAAATTTTTGAGACCATGAACCATGCGGGTACCAGCTTCTGGACTCTTTCGAGATGCTGTATGTCTTTGATGAGATAAGGAAGAAGGCTTGAATCCCGTACTCCAATATGGGTCTCACCAGTTGACATAGAGTTGTAGGAATATGGCTGCTGTGAGCATTCCGAATGACCGTCGAATCAAGAACAGAATTCCGCGTGCTTTGTTGGCAGCATGGACGCACTGGGCCGAAGGCGAAAAGGAGGAATCCACCAAGATACCCAGGTCCTTTACCTGATCGGTCCTCTCCAGCAGCAGACGACCCGGCTCGAAATCAAGTTGTGTCTACGTGTATGTATGCATGTATGCATATATATATATATATATATGTATGTATGTATATACATATATGCATATATGCGTAGATATAAACATACAAACATATATGTACATATATCCATATACATGTATATACACATATATATGTATGTATATATGCATAAATATATATATATATATATATAATTTCAACAATTGAGGGCAAAATTAATTAATTATTAATCAATTTCACCAAGTGTTCAGTATGCAAAGGGACCATTCAAGGCGAATTCAAATTATTACATTATATAAAAGGGCTTAGTAAAATAAATTACTTTGCCGCATACTGAACTCATTAGAAATAGCAGCTAAAAAACTTTTTTAAGGCTATTTCTAATACTTAAAGAAAATCTCTCTCATATATAGTGTTTGCTTAATTCAACTCACAAAAGTTTGGGGGTAAGGACATCGAAAAATCAAATGCTAAGGTTATTCGAGAACGTACGTTTCAAGATTAGTCAAAACAACATTTCTATCATCGGCTCAGAAATTCCTTGGTTTGGATTTGGAAACACTGAAAATAAGAACATACCCTTTCGAAGATCTGCTCCCAACTAACAGTGCCAACAAATTCCAAAATAAGCAAGCGAAGAATCTCTGGTCTCCCCTTTCCACCAGCGTGGGTAAAATCATCAAACACTATGCTTATTTCGGTAAAATCCTAAGCATTAATCAGAGGGAGATTAATTATAATTTCAACAATTGAGGGCAAAATTAATTAATTATTAATCAATTTCACCAAGTGTTCAGTATGCAAAGGGACCATTCAAGGCGAATTCAAATTATTACATTATATAAAAGGGCTTAGTAAAATAAATTACTTTGCCGCATACTGAACTCATTAGAAATAGCAGCTAAAAAACTTTTTTAAGGCTATTTCTAATACTTAAAGAAAATCTCTCTCATATATAGTGTTTGCTTAATTCAACTCACAAAAGTTTGGGGGTAAGGACATCGAAAAATCAAATGCTAAGGTTATTCGAGAACGTACGTTTCAAGATTAGTCAAAACAAATTTCTATCATCGGCTCAGAAATTCCTTGGTTTGGATTTGGAAACACTGAAAATAAGAACATACCCTTCGAAGATCTGCTCCCAACTAACAGTGCCAACAAATTCAAAATAAGCAAGCGAAGAATCTCTGTTCTCCCCTTTCACCAGCGTGGGTTAAAATCATCAAACACTTGAAACGTACGTTCTCGAATAACCTTAGCATTTGATTTTTCGATGTCCTTACCCCCAAACTTTTGTGAGTTGAATTAAGCAAACACTATATATGAGAGAGATTTTCTTTAAGTATTAGAAATAGCCTTAAAAAAGTTTTTTAGCTGCTATTTCTAATGAGTTCAGTATGCGGCAAAGTAATTTATTTTACTAAGCCCTTTTATATAATGTAATAATTTGAATTCGCCTTGAATGGTCCCTTTGCATACTGAACACTTGGTGAAATTGATTAATAATTAATTAATTTTGCCCTCAATTGTTGAATTATAATTAATCTCCCTCTGATTAATGCTTAGGATTTTACCGAAATAAGCATAGTGTTTGATGATTTTAACCCACGCTGGTGGAAAGGGAGAACAGAGATTCTTCGCTTGCTTATTTTGAATTTGTGGCACTGTTAGTTGGGAGCAGATCTTCGAAAGGGTATGTTCTTATTTTCAGTGTTTCCAAATCCAAACCAAGGAATTTCTGAGCCGATGATAGAAATGTTGTTTTGACTAATCTTGAAACGTACGTTCTCGAATAACTTAGCATTTGATTTTTCGATGTCCTTACCCCCAAACTTTTGTGAGTTGAATTAAGCAAACACTATATGTGAGAGAGATTTTCTTTAAGTATTAGAAATAGCTTTAAAAAAGTTTTTTAGCTGCTATTTCTAATGAGTTCAGTATGCGGCAAAGTAATTTATTTTATTTTACTAAGCCCTTTTATATAATGTAATAATTTGAATTCGCCTTGAATGGTCCCTTTGCATACTGAACACTTGGTGAAATTGATTAATAATTAATTAATTTTGCCCTCAATTGTTGAAATTATAATTAATCTCCCTCTGATTAATGCTTCGGATTTTACCGAAATAAGCATAGTGTTTGATGATTTTAACCCACGCTGGTGGAAAGGGGAGAACAGAGATTCTTCGCTTGCTTATTTTGAATTTGTTGGCACTGTTAGTTGGGAGCAGATCTTCGAAAGGGTATGTTCTTATTTTCAGTGTTTCCAAATCCAACCAAGGAATTTCTGAGCCGATGATAGAAATGTTGTTTTGACTAATCTTGAAACGTACGTTCTCGAATAACCTTAGCATTTGATTTTTCGATGTCCTTACCCCCAAACTTTTGTGAGTTGAATTAAGCAAACACTATATATGAGAGAGATTTTCTTTAAGTATTAGAAATAGCCTTAAAAAAGTTTTTTAGCTGCTATTTCTAATGAGTTCAGTATGCGGCAAAGTAATTTATTTTACTAAGCCCTTTTATATAATATATATATATATATATATATATATACACGCAGACACACACACATACACATGTATATGTATATATACATATATATGGGTATATACACATATATGTGTGTATGTTCAAATATACGTTTGTGCATGCTATGTATATATGTATATATGAATATATATAATATATATATATATATATATATATATATATATATATATATATATATATGCATATCTATGGCGACTCCGGCACTCGGGCTGTTCGGACTCAGCCCAGGTATGTTTAATAAAGTGAACGTGTATTTTCAAGCTGGTGTAATTTCTGCCAACACTGACTTCAAGTATGTAATTGCAGCCAATAACTCTGGCTCCTTTTATTGAGTCTGGTCGCAGTTCATTTATTTTCGTTCAGCGTCTGGCGGTGTCTTAGTGGTGCCCTGTGTCAAAATATATCATAGCGGACGTTCTCTCGACATCATTCAAACGCGCCTGACTCGGGCTCAAAAGTTACAGCTCAAGCTGTTATTTGCAATCATGAAAATTAGATGTAATTCAAATTCAATGTTTTCTTGAAGCAATAAATTTCTATTGAGATTAGGATTTAAATTCCAATCTATGAAGAGTTTCTGTTCAACGATGTTCTTTAAAGAACGAAAATTTATTCAGCAACTCGGGCTAATACGAACGAGCCTAATAGGTGTAAAAAAGACTAACTGGCATCTCTTGTCCAAGAGTACAGGCGACAGTCAGATCGCTGATGTTTGCTGTGCACTCCGCTGTCATTATTTGATTGCAGTTATTCTGTGCGTCTGAGTGTAAAGATCAGTTCTGTTTTGTAGGGTTGCTTTATTTTTACCCTTTACTTAGAAATAGAGAAAGATATGGTGCTAGAAATAAAGCGGGAAAACGTGAAATTCTTCAAGCAGGCACGTGTCTTATGCGAAATCTGTGATGAGCCCAAGTGACGCTGATGACCAGGAGTCGTTTCTAATGCATATATACATATGCATATACATATATATATATATATATATATATATATATATATAATATATATATATATATATATAATATATATATATATATATATATATTATATATATATATATAATATATATATATATATATATATGTATGTATATATATGTATATATATGTGTATATATATATATATATATATATATAATATATTATATATATAAGTATATATATATCTAAGTATATATATATGTGTATGTGTGTGGTATGTATGCATATGTAAATACATACATATATATATGTATATATATTTATTTGTTTAATGAGAAAGACGGAATGTGGAAGATACTAGAATCTTTATTGATCACTACAGTTGTTTTGACCCATCTAACAACGATCCCTCGCAGGTTTAGGTGTAGCCCTCGGTGTAGATGTGTCTCCTCGGGTGATTTCAAGAGATATCTCGTTACAATAAACTCTGCGTCGCAAGATTTCTTCTTGGTCTTCGGATATAGAAATGGCAAATTAAGGTATACAGCTACATTCTTAGAGACGATCTACAACAAATATCAGATACAAAAAGGATTACATACATAATACAGCGAAAAATGGATTGGATATAACCATTAGTAGATATGGATGTACAACCGCCCCCCACGTACGTGGTTCGGCGCACGTACACTCGCTCGTACAAGCTCACACGCACATACAAGCACATACACACGCGTGGTTTGGCGCACATAGTAAGTAGATATTATACTAGTCTAGACTAGAATACACCAATGTTGATGACAAAAAAGGGCATCCAGCGAAGGCTTTCCAAAGCTGGTGGGGTAATATGCAAAATCTTGGGGAAGATTAAGCAATGCATGCTTTGGATTACGATTGGACTCTATAGCAACAATGTCATAGTCTGTCTCATGTATGGTTTGTAGAGGTTAGCTCTGCTTGAGAAGGAGCGATAATCTCAAGATCCAAGGATTCTCCAAAGTTGAAATGCTATTAAGGAAAGGGGCATGCTTATTGCCCGGAAATAAGAGGAAAGTCGCGTATACGATTCTGCCCCAATAGGCGTCATCAGCTTGATAAAAATCCCTTCCCTGTCTACAACAGCCAAATTTGGCCGGGTGTTTGGAATTCAAATATCTATCATCACAACAGAAAGAAGAAGAAAGAGATTAAAATAAAAGGGTTTATTAGAATCAAGGAGTATGATGATGATGATGATGATGATGATGATGATACTGATAGCAACAAACGCAGAATGTGTGGTGAGAGGGGTGAAACGGTGTGGCACATCGTTAGCGGATGCCCGAAATTGGCACAACGCGTATACAAAAGACGCCATGACAATGTGGCAAGAATACTCCATTGGGAGCTCTGTGAAAATCACGGCCTACACAGAGCAAAGACGTGGTATGAGAAAACTCCAGGGGTCAACGAAAATGAGAACTGCAAAATCCTGTGGGATGCAATGATCCGGTGCGATCACCTGACCAGACATCAGAAACCGGGCATTGTTGTTGTGAATAAAAAAAAAAAAGAAAGAACATGTATGGTGATCGACATACTATGCCCCAGTGACAACAAGATCAATGTGGATGAAGAAGGAAAAGTAAACAACTATGACGATTTGAAGTGGGAAATACGAAGGTTGTGGTGAATGAAGAGAGAAGGCGTGATTCCAATAGTAATTGGCGCACTTGGGAGTATCAGCTCTCAACTACCAACATGGCTGAAAACGATTGGTGCAAGTGTGAAGGTAGAACACCTACAAAAATCAGCATTGCTTGGAACAGCAAGAATTCTTCGCAGGGTTCTTGAAGCATGACCAGGAAACAAATGTCACCTTAGTCTGCTGACTGTGGACAGCTAACACTTTCCATCATACCCAGTAAAATAATCTGTGAGTTTTCATATAATAATGATGATGATGATGATGATGATGATGATGATGATGATAACAGTGAAAGACACGCTTCAATATTCAGTTTGGTACGGAGTGGGGTGTAAGGTATTTATTTTATCGATCTCTGTTTAT
>NW_021827514.1:27500-30085 GCF_006345805.1 Octopus sinensis | reverse complement strand
TATCTATCTATCTATCTATCTATCTATCTATCTATCTATCTATCTATCTATCTATCTATCTATCTCTCTCTCTCTCTATATATATATATACGTATATATACTCATATATATAAATATATACATTCGTGGTGTGTATATAAAATATATATATATATACACGCAAACCCTAATATATATATATGTATATATACATACCTAGAAATACGCACACCCACACCCACACGCATATATATATACACATTATATTATATATACATATGATTATATATATATATATATATATATATATATATAAATAAATATAAATATAAAATATAAATATATATATATATTAGATATATATATATATAACACATACCACAACACACACACACAACACATACATATATATACACATATGTACGTAGACAGACAGAGAGAAGAGGGAAGAAAGGTAGGGCAGCGGTGTTTAGCGTCTAATTATAAAACTAAATCACGGAAATATACGGAAAATATTTCCTCGGGGGAAGGCATTTAGCAAAGAACACTCTGCGTAAAACAATTAGACGTCGCAAGTACGTAACCGATTTCTCGATTTTTCCCAAGCTTGCTTTCCAGTATCCATCGTCTGTATATAATCAATACACTTCATTTACGCTCCATGGTTCTTTTGCTGACACTAGTAGCTTTCTTCTATCCTTTACTTGCTTCAGTCATTTGACTGTAGTCATGGCGGTACATCGACTTACAAGGTTTTCAGGACCTGTTATTTTACTCTTTTACTTGTTTCAGTCATTTGACTGTGGCCATGCTGGAGCACCGCTTTTAGTCGAGCAAATAGACCCCAGGACTTAGTCTTTGTAAGCCTAGTACTTATTCTATCGGTTCTCTCTTGCCGAACCGCTAGCTCACGGGCATGTAAACACTCCAGCATCGGTTGTTAAGCAATGTTGGGGGGACAAACACAGACACACAAATATATACATACACACACAGACACACACACATGCACACACACACACACACACACATATATATATATATATACGATGGGCTTCTTTCAGTTTCCGTCTACCAAATCCACTCACAAGGCTTTGGTCGGCCCGAGGCTATAGTATAAGACACTTGCCCAAGGTGCCACGCAGTGGGACTGAACCAGGAACCATGTGGTTGGTAAACAAACTACTTACCACACAGCCACTCCATATATATACTTCTGTGTATATGTGTGTGTATGTGAACATGCACTCACGTATATATTTATAAGCATACGTGTGTGCATGTTTAGAATCATACACATAGGCACTCACACTCAGCCTCGTACACACACATACACAGCGTGAGTTGTTTGAAAATCATGTTTCTCGCTTGCATAATGTGTTTCTTCAAAATGTTTATATTTTTTGAAAATACCTCTGATCTAGTATTTAAATAATACCTTGTTTCTGTAGTTATTTTTATGGAGCCTTCTCTGCTTTCAGATGAAAGTTTTACTCGCGATTTGGTGAGATTTGTATATTTTCAAGATATTTCCATTCCTGCAGTTACTGGAAGCCATTTAAAAACTTTTCCGATGTATTCGACAAAAAAATTTGTTCTGTTATCTTCTTTCTGAACAGAATACAAAGCTGTTTAACTTTAAATATTAAAAGTTTCCACGTATTATAATGCATAGATATTATAATTTCATTGAAAGGAAGTTAGTCTACCCTACAAAATGTGGTGGTAGCATTAATTGTTCGACATAACGATCTCTGATTAATATAGAATGACTTATGTACAATAGGCAAACCACGCCATAAACAAGATCTTATTTGCACATCACTTAGAGAGATTAGAGACTTTCGTGAAATACAAACACTTTGAAAATGATACTTCGTGTCATCAGTAACTACCACCGTCACTCGACAAAAATCACAGATATTCATAGAAATTGCCTCAGTGCAGAGAAATCTGCACTTGTCCCTTTCCAATTTCTCTAATTCACCTGCTCTGGTTTTCTATATTCCTTCCTACTCCCATTTTAACCTTACCCGAACGCTATTATATCTTCTCGTTGGGGGATGCTAAATTCCCCTAATCTCAGCTTATGAATTATACGTTATTCCCCTTTGTTTCACAGTAACAGGAATATTACAATTACACGGAAATATCTCACATCAGAGGAGGGCGTAATTTTCATGTTGACAGTAATGGAAGTTTGAAAAATATCTTTTCGAAATATTCCTCATATTTTTCTGTAACATGTATAAAGATAAGCTGTATCTGAAGATCGAAACTGTGAAACCAATATCAAACCCATTCAAGTCAAGTCCCATTGCTTGATAAATCCAATATATTCCTCTATATCTTTGTATCAAGTGTTCCATATATTTTCTGGTACTTTCGATATTATTTAACAAGCACAAATGATACGATATGTACACAACTTTCTACGTTACACTCACTCGCTCTTTGCCGTGAAATCGTTCTAACGATTTATAATATATTGATACGAAACGATTAGCGTTAAAGAACCTCTCGTTTCAACGAGAATCAAAACAAACGCGTTGTATTTATATGTTAAGACTTCGTTTCAACGATTTGGGATATATAGATACATCACA
>NW_021827514.1:12500-25000 GCF_006345805.1 Octopus sinensis | reverse complement strand
TTGCATCGTTGTAATTGAGTCCCTGAATCGCCATGCCCTTACAGCTCTCTACGAGGTGGAGGTTGTGATCGCTGGGAGGTCAACTGAGGCAAACTACTGAGGACTGCTGACGAGTACAGGCAACGGCTTTGTCAGAGAAACCCCAGGACGTCGATGAGGTCAAACTGCTTTGTTGCGGAAGACTTTCGAGACAAAGAATATTACAGATAACCTCCAGCAATCCTTGGCCTGGCAACGATATTTCGAAGTCACTATCAGTTCGAGATAAGTTCCGTATGTTTTATTATCCGATTTTCTACTCTTTTCTCTGGTCTATGTGGATGCTGCTGTTCTGGCCATTCTAGATCGTCTGCTTTCGCCATGATTCCAGTTTAATCAGAGGCAAAGTTTTTCCTCATTTCTCAAGTATCTCAATCTAATAGATTGTCTCTGCCGGGGTTGTTAAATACGGGAGAGTTTGACGGTTGCCTCGGGCACACACAGACTATTGTCAGGCACTCACAGAATATTGTCAAGCGC
This sequence comes from Octopus sinensis, assembly GCF_006345805.1. Classification (NCBI taxonomy): domain Eukaryota; kingdom Metazoa; phylum Mollusca; class Cephalopoda; order Octopoda; family Octopodidae; genus Octopus; species Octopus sinensis. Next base: position 24,481 of record NW_021827514.1, on the reverse strand, counting down.
TCACAGAATATTGGCAGGCACACACGGAATATTGTCAGGTATTCACAGAATATTGTCGAGCACTCACAGAATATTGTCAGGCACTCACAGAATATTGTTACACTCACAGAATATTGTCAGGCACTCATAGAATATTGTCAAGCACTCATAGAATATTGTCCGGGACTCACAGAATATTGTCAGGCACTCACAGAATATTGTTAAGCACTCACAGAATATTGTTAAGCACTCACAGAATATTGTCAAGCACTCACAGAATATTGTCAGGCACTCACAGAATATTGTCAGGCACTCACAGAATATTATCAAGCACTCATAGAATATTGTCAGGGACTCACAGAATATTGTCAGGCACTCACAGAATATTGTCAAGCACTCATAGAATATTGTCAAGCATTCACAGAATATTGTCAGGGACTCACAGAATATTGTCAGGCACTCACAGAATATTGTCAAGCACTCATAGAATATTGTCAGGGACTCACAGAATATTGTCAGGCACTCACAGAATATTGTCAGGCACTCATAGAATATTGTCAGGGACTCACAGAATATTGTCAGGCACTCACAGAATATTGTCAGGCACTCATAGAATATTGTCAGGCACTCACAGAATATTGTCAAGCATTCACAAAATATTGTCAGGCACTCACAGAATATTGTCAAACACTCATAGAATATTGTCTGGGACTTACAGAATATTGTCAGGCACTCACAGAATATTGTCAGGCACTCACAGAATATTGTCAGGAACTCACAGAATATTGTCAAGCACTTACATAATATTGTCAGGCACTCACAGAATATTATCACACTCACAGAATATTGTCACACTCACAGAATATTGTCAGGCACTCACAGAATATTGTCAAGCACTTACATAATATTGTCAGGCACTCACAGAATATTATCACACTCACAGAATATTGTCAAGCACTTACAGAATATTGTCAAGCACTTACAGAATATTATCAAGCACTCACAGAATATTATCAAGCACTCACAGAATATTATCAAGCACTCACAGAATATTATCAAGCACTCACAGAATATTATCAAGCACTCACAGAATATTATCAAGCACTCACAGAATATTGACAGGCACTCACAGAATATTGTCAAGCACTTTCAGAATATTGACATGCACTCACAGCCCCAAACCACTTCTGTAATTCAGATGTTGTAGCTCACACTTTAGCTTTCTATATAGGACTAAGAATGGAGAAAATGACGATCTGAGGAAACTCATCGGGATGTCAACGAGAATTGCTAACTGATCCGTTCTGACGGATTTTCGATTCAGAGACCACAGCTAACCGTCAGAATTCTCTGGTTTGGCAGTGCTACCGGGAGATGCTGTCAATCAAACTTGTGTACGATAACGTTCAGAGAAACGAATCTGCTTTGGATGCATTCGTTTAGTGTCCGAACATTTATCACTTGTCAAACCGCTGCTTTTGCGCGGATGAAGGATCCCGCTATCTCTGCTGTAAAGATCTCCTTCCACCCACCTTTCTTTCAGGAGGTAATGATGAAGAGTAATATGTGATAGGTGATACTGAAAGTAGTAAGGAGGTCCACTTTTTGTCTTCAGCAAAAATTCGTAGACATTTTTGTAAATCTCATTTTGAAAGTAAGTGTAGGGTTGAGAAAGGTGCGCTGACATTAAGTTCTTGGAACGTGACTGAGAGAAGGGAGTAGGATCCGATTGAATCACAGCATGTACATGTATGGGAAATGATAGCTGAGAGAAAGAAAATTTTCTATTTCTGTTCGTAGTAACCCTTGTCAAAGTCCACTCTATAACACAATGTTCCAATCAATATCTGAGGTCTAAGGTATCTTCTTAATCCCTCACATTTGCTTTCATTGTAACAAAATTCGAAACAATTATCACAGGGAGTTTGGATTGCCAGAATCATATGAGGGCCGGAAAAAAAATGCCCTGCAGTACTTGCTTCCAAAGGCGGCGAGCTGGTAGAAACCTTTCAACCTTTCGGGGTAGATAAATTAAGTACCAGTTACGCACTGGGGTCGATGTAATCCACTTAATCTCTTTGTATGTCCTTGTTTGTCCCTTCTATGTTTAGCCCCTTGTGGGCAATAAAGAAATAAGTATTTGCTTCCACTATTTACATCCTTAGATTAATTTCCATCGAGGTTGACTTTGCCTTTCATTCTAGAGAGAGTTACACTACAAAGTCCTACTCGCGTATTGACAGATCAATTCCTCTGTAAAATGCTGGTTGTGTTCCTATATCAGAAAGAATTATTTAGGTTGGTGGGTTGGCAGAGTTATTAGAATGTCTCACAAAGTGAAATACAGAAAAGCACCTTATGAACTGCTATCAATGTAATCGACAACTCCCGCCTCCAAGAAATGTGGAGGCCTTATGTCTATATTAAAAACAGCAACAACAACAAATATTATTAATATTATTATCATTATTATTATTATTATTATTATTTTATTATTATTATTATAATTATTATTATTATTATTATTATCATTATTATTATTATCGTTGTGTCTGAGGTCATTGTGGATTTTTTAATCGACTGGTGACTTGTTCAGACGTGCCTCAGTTTGCTATGTACTATTTAACACAAGTGTTCGAAAGCCACTCGATAATTATAGATCTTTTTTTTTCCTGTCTTACAGAATTCATCATAATACTTATTTACTCTAGCATAACGTTTACAATTTTTAGCATGACAAATTTCAGTTCATCTTACTGTATGCTAAATTGATTTATGGTAATAATATTGATATCTTTAAATCCCCGAGCAACAACATTGGGGGAAAAAAGCAATAATGATAATAATAAAAATAAAAATAATAATAATAATAATAATAATGATAATAATAATAATGATAATAATAATAATAATAGTAATAATAGTAGTAATAATAATGATAATAATAATAATAATAATTATAATTATAATAGTAATAATAATAATAATAATAATAATAATAATAATAGTAATAATAATAATGATAATAATAATAATAATAGTAATAATAATGAAGAAAGAAGGAAAAAATAATAGTAGTAGTAGTAGTAATAATAATAATAATAATAATAATGATAATAATAATAATAATAATAATAATAATGATAATAATAATAATAATAATAATAGTAATAATAATAATGATAATAATAATAATAATAGTAATAATAATGAAGAAGGAAGAAAAAATAATAGTAGTAGTAGTAGTAATAATAGTAATAATAATAATAATAATAATAATGATAATGATGATGATGATGAAAAGGTTGATGATGATGATGATGACGATGATGATGATGATGATGATGATGATGATGATGACGATGATGATGATGATGATGATGATGATGATGATGATAAAATAGATAAAGAAATAAATTAATACACAGAAATAAAAAAGTTAAACATAGTGTTACGGTAACCTGGTAGCACTTAGTTGAAACCCTATCACGTATCTTTCTGCAGCTCGAAACCAATCAGTGGAGTGAGATAAATGTAATTTAGAATTATAGAATATAGATAACTACCATACATTTATCGATGAAGCTATGCTTTCTGTTGCAGCCTGATGTCAATTAATTTACACCGATAATGTTTAATGTTTAATGGGTTTGTAAACAAAAACAAATACACAGATAAAAATGAAAAAAGAGAAAAGAAAAAAGAACATCAGAAATTGTTATACGCAAGTGCTTAACGAAAAGAAGTCAATAAATTAAATTTGTAAATTCGTGGCAAAAACCTAATAAAATATAAACAGATAAGTAAGTAACTAAATGAAAGAATGAACAAACTTGGAAGTTTCTGATTCTAATGTAAAAAAAAAAAAGCCAGCAGAATAATGTTCGAAAATATCTTAAAAAACATTGAACAAGTAACATAAGATATCATTGATTGCTTTATTTAATAGCCTCTATCGACACCTAAGAAGCTTTTCAATTGTTTTCTTCCACAAAAACCTGAAAGACTCCACAATAAAACGTCGAAGATGGGAAAATGTCCTCATTTTTACGTTCTGGTATAGCACTTAGTATGTTTCGATGCCTTATAAATTCCTCCGAAGGGGGTTGTTTTGTTGAGAGCCTTTAACGTAATTTAATTACATGTTAACTTACTGTGTTCGCTTTTCAACAAATTAATCGAATTGAATGGAAAGTTTGGACGACAAAGGAGACAAGCGCAGAAGTTACTTAACAAAAGTGCACCGATCGATATCGACACAGCATTAACTGCAATTGCGTTCGGTGGCGAATAGTCAGCCACTAGTGTAAAGAACAACAAACGTGTTAGCTTTCGGTCGTATTCTATATAAAGTTCTATAACAGGAGACGCTTTCTTAGAAATTATACAAAGTGGAATTGGTGCTCTTGTGTTATGACGTATGGATATATAGATAGATAAATAGATAGATAGATAGATAGTTAGATACAGACATACATATACATGTGTGTGTATGTATATACATACATATATATGTGTGTATCTATGTATATATATATATATATGTGTGTGTGTACATATTTATATATATATATATATATGTATTTATATACATGTATATTTATGTATAAATATATATATATATATGTTTGTGTGTATATGTATATATACGTATAAATTTGTATTAAGTGTATATGCACATATACATATATGTTTGTGTGTGTATATGTATATATGTATAAATTTGTATATAAGTGTATATGCATATATATATATATATTATATATATTTATATATATATATATATATATTATATATATATATAGATATATATATACACACACATATATATATATATATATAATATATATATATATATATATATATATATTATATATATACGTATATATGTAGTATATAATGAGGATTGATGGATGCTTTTCAAAAGCGATGAATAATGTGCAATGATTTATATTTTCCATATTTCTTCTGCAAGCACAGGAAGCTGTTAGGTGTTAGCAAAATAGCATTCATAAGCAAATGAACGATAGAATATGAATAGAACTATAAAAAAATGATATGAAGAATTAGTTTTAATTCTTTAAATCTGATGCATTATATCAACAACTTTATTGTGAAAAAGTGTGACGTTTTATAGAATAATTTATCAGTCTCTTTTTATAGAAATATATTTTTTACTATAGATATATTACATTGCTAATAAAACAATCGCATAAATATATAGCACTTCATATCACCGTACAATAACTTCAGCTGTTATATTCTATTAGTTATATTTTAGCTACGAGTGTATCTACGATATCCATGTGCGTTCGTGTGATATTTCTTATAGTAACTTACTAGTACGTTTAAAAAATTTTTTTTATTTTAGATTTAGTAAAAAACTTTCATTATAAACAAAATTATCACGTAAATATATACTAGTTATTATCACCGTGTTATGCCTTCCACTCTTAAGTTCTATCATGTTATCTTGTTGCTAGAGTATGTATGATGTCTATATACAGGCGCAGGAGTGGCTGTGTGGTAAGTAGCTTGCTTACCAGCCACATGGTTCCGGGTTCAGTCCTACTGCGTGGCACCTTGGGTGTCTTCTACTATAGCCTCGGGCTGACCAAAGCCTTGTGAGTGGATTTGATAGACGGAAACCGAAAGGAGCTCGTCGTATATATGTGTGTGTCTGTTTGTCCCCCCAACATCACTTGACAACCGATGCTGGTGTGTTTACATCCCCATAACTTAGCAGTTCGGCAAAAGACCGGTAGAATAATTACTAGGCTTACAAAGAATAAGTCCTGGGGTCAATTTGCTCAACTAAAGGTGGTACTCCAGCATGGCCACAGTCAAATGATTGAAACAAGTAAAAGAGTAAAGAGTATATATATATATATTCATGCCAATCCACTTTATATTCTGAAAAATTAATAAATAAATAAATAAATAAATAAATAAAAATAAAATGTCACCAGTCATCACGGAAAATAAATAAGCGTTATTATCTTAAAAAATGGCTGCACACGTGAAAACCACGCTGATTTTATGCTGGTAAGTTTTTACGTTAGTTTCCTGTAGCTTTACGAGAGAGTCTTTATAAAATTGTTACACTTGTCTTCCGAAGGTGACAGCACATCTGCAGAAATCCGCCCCTTCATGCTTATGAGCAGTATAAGTAATTCTTTATAATTTTGGTACAAGACCAACAATCTTGAGGAAAATGGTGCTGACAGATTACATCGAGGTCAGTGCATAACAGGTAACTATTTCATTAAGCCCCGGGGGTGGGGCGGGGGTGAACAGCAGAGTCGACTTCGGTGTCATTTGAACTCAAAATGTGAAACCTCTGAAGAAATGTCTTAGACATTTCCAACGCTCAAGAGATTTTGCCAATTCTAAGCAAAAGGCCTGAAATTTTAAGCAATTTCTAACATAGGCCTAAAGCAGGAATTTTGGGCGTGGTGTTAATTAGTTAATTAAATCGCCCTAAGTAATTAATTAGTATCTTTAATATCGAATGCGGTGATGTTGCTGGCGATGATCGCGGATCTACTGGTGGAGTTGTAGTTTTCTTTTTTGAGGTCGTTACCACGTCGCTGCTCACAGACTCTTCTTAGATAAGTTTTGGGCAAATTCTTTGTCGACACATTCTTTGCAATGTTTTATATATCACTTGCTTCAGACATAAGACTGCGGCCATGTTGGAACACTGCCTTGAAGTAACTTAATAGAATAGACCTACCCCAGTACTTATATATATATATGTATACATACAAAAATGTGTATGTATTTATACATATATACATACATGTATATATACATATAGATGTAGGTACGTACATATATGTATGTATATATGTGTATATTTATATATTATTTATATAATATATATATATATCTATATTATAATATATATATATATATACAGGAGGGTGCTTAAGCGTTCCTGGCTTTAAGAGTATCGCTTGACTGGAATGCCAACCTTCCGAGTTCTTTTACAAGGCGTAGAAACACTGAAGGGTCGTTGCTGCAATAATGTGTGGGTCTGAGAGGGGATTATATTCAATAAAATCATAATTAATCGATCCTCCTGTATTTTCTTTTACCTAAAGCCAGGAACTTTTCAACACCCCTTCCTAACTGTATGTTTTCTCTGCGGCCTCTACTATGTTTTTGATAATTTCTTTTTCCTCCGTCCGCGAGTAGTCGGAATATTCTGAACATAGAGCGAACCCTGATTCCAACAAATCCTCTAACTCCTGTCTCTATGGGAAAGAATACTGTCTCCCATTCAAGACGTTAAACGAGAGAACATGATTAGTTAATTATATTAATGTAGCGAAGAAAAACAAATGAAAGTGATACAGCTTTTTGTTTATATATTTTAGCTAAGCTCATATATTACCTTTGACGAAATACATACGCCTTCGCGCTGATATCGAGGTTTCAACTAATCTATAAATCTCAGGTTATAATACCTAAACAACACATAACCTCTACAGATCATTACAGCATTGCGGCATGTTGCATTTAAACAAATGTGATTTTAATTACCTATGATAAACATTAATCCTTTCTCTATTTTTCAGCTCACTATCTCATTGTCATTTCCAAATGATAGAGCAGCTGGAAAGTCATTTTCCTCAAGGATAACAACAAAATTCTATTGGAAGCTGCGTTCATTGAACTTCGGGATGTGTATACTGTGTTACAGTGTTGTCTTTCGTATACTTTGGGGGTGAATGTTTACAACGACCATTTACATCTCCGTGACTTAGGGGTTCGGCAAAAGAAAACGATAAAGTAAATATTAGTCTCGATATACGCTCGCAGGTGCGCTAAGTTACGGAGAAGTGAACAAACCATCACCGGTTATAAAGCGGAAGTGGGAGAAAAACACAGTAGTAGAAACCTCGATATCAGCGCAAAGCGTATGTATTTCGTCAAAGGTGATATATGGGTTTAGCTCAAAATAAGTAACAAAAAGCTGTATCCATTTTCATTTGTTTTTCTTCGCTACATTAATATAATTAACTAATCATGTTCTCTCGTTTAACGTCTTGAATGGGAGACAGTATTCTTTCCCATAGAGACAGGAGTTAGAGGATTTGTTGGAATCAGGGTTCGCTCGATGTTCAGAATATTCCGACAACTTGCAGACGGAGAAAAAAAGAAATTCTCAGAAAAATTATAGAGGCCGCTGAGAAAACATACCATTTGGAGAGGGTGTTGAAAAGTTCCTTGCTTTGGGTAAAAGAAAATACAGGAGGATCAATTATGATTTTATTGAATATAATCCCCTCTCAGACTCACACAATTATTGCAGCTTAGTTTATTTGTTTGCGTTCCTTCAGTAACTCTAACCCTAACCCTTCTTTGTTCAATACAGTATTATTTCGTTTCAAAATATTTCGACCAATTCCTGTTGTACAACAATTAAATGTGATATTGTCTAAAGAAATGAAGACATTGGCAGGTCCGGAGCCGTAGCAGGCGATTTTCGCCCACCAACGATACGAATATGAGTGCTTTTAAGCATTATGTGTGCACACGAGAGGTTCTCACAGTGTTCCGAGTTCTTACTCAACATCCTCATTAAGTTGGATACAAAGATTGCCTTTAGATATTAGTAACCTTTTGTCTCTGTAACACACACACACGCACACACATTTGTGTGTATATATGTATAGGGAGAGTTCACGAAAAAAACAAAAGACGAAGACATGTGGTGTAGAAAATAAACAGATGTATTAGTATAACGCTCAGGAATAGAAAAAAGTCTTTTGCGTTTAGAGCCTACGCTCTTCTACAGAAAGGCACACAGAAAAAAACAAGGAGAGAAATAAGGAGAGTAAAAAAAATGTGTGTAGTGGCTACCGATCTATCATTGCGACTACCGGACAGAAGGGTTACATAATATGAATCTGTATGCGCGTGTGTGTGTATATACAACCATATAACCATACATACAGGCATATACACACACAAACAAACACATAAACACTTATATAAATATCTACCAATTCCATTCACAAGGCTTTGATTGATTTTTGAGCTATAGTAGAAGACGTTTGCCCATGGCGTCACTCACTGGAACTGAATCCAAGACCGTATGGTCGGGAAGCAAGTTCTACAGTCGCACAGCTAGGCATATGTATGCATCTATGTATATCTATCTATCTATCTATCTATCTATCTATCTATCTATCTATCTATCTATCTATCTATCTATCTATCTATCTATCTATCTATCTATCTATCTGACTGTCTATCTACATGTATATATATGTATATATGGACATATATGCATCTATCTATCTATCTATCTATCTATCTATCTATCTATCTATCTATCTATCTATCTATCTATCTATCTATATACATATATACATACATATATACATACACACATATATACTCCTACGCTGAAATGTAATTCAACACGAATAAATAAACCAAGTAAAATTATTAAGTGAAAATATAAATATTTTTTAATTTTCCTGCTAATTCCGACATCTTGTCATTAAATTGTTTATCTGCTCATAAAATATATTTCAAACTAATTCGTCATTTAGCTTTTCAAAACAAAATTTCTTTATCAGCTGTCCATTTTTTTTTCTATTTCCTCCTCTTTCCGTTTTATTAATTAATACTATTTTAATAAATTACTTTCACTTCTTAGGTCATAATTATTTTTCTTTCCCTTTAATTATACTCAATGTACACACAGACAGACAGAAAGAGACGGACATAAATACATAGACAAACGCATATATATACATACATACATATATTTATATATACATATAATATGTATGTATCAATGTATGTATTCATGCATGTATGAATGTATGAATATTATTTGGATATGTATATATATATATATATATATATATATATATATATATTATAATATATATATATATATATATTTATATATATATATATATTATATATAATATATATATATATTTATATATTATAAATATTTATATATATATATATATTATATATATATTATATGTATATATGATATATATATGTTATATATGTATTTATGTATATATGTATGTATGTATCTACTTGTGTATGTATGTATGAATGTATGTATGTATGCATTGTATATTATTAATGTAATATATATATATATATATATATATATATATGTATATATATGTATATATATATATATATATATATATATATATATATATATTTCTTTTCAGGAAAAATAAAAACTCTCATTTATTAAAATCTATAATTTCTAAAGTCAATGTCGAAAAGTATAGCTGAAGAATAAGATGGAAGAATGGCGAAGAGTAAAAGAGGTATTTTTCTAAATCAAGAAATTAATAAGAATCTTTATAAATCTTTAATGCTGGTAGGGGTCGCTTTGGAAATGTTACAAATTACCAGAGTTGAATTAAATTTTGCTATCTGTTTTGAATGTCTTCTGGTTTGTCAACGTAATTTAATTGTGTTCATCTTGTTTCTTTTCTTGTTTTTTTTTTGTCGTTTTGTTGTTTTGTTCTGTTTTGGTTTTACTTTTCCGTGAAGCCGGCTAGATGAATTGGTATATTGCTCAGGCTCAGATTGATGAGAGAGAGAGAGAGAGAGAGAGAGTGAGAGAGAAAGAGTGAGAGAGAAAATGAGTAAGTAAGAGAGAGAAAGAGAGAGACAGGTAGAGAGAAACAGGTCGGGAGAGAAGGAGAGAGAGGTAGATTTAAAATGAGAGAAGGAGAGAAGGAGAGAAGCTGAAAGAAAGTTAGAGAGATTTAGAGAGTGTCAAGGAGAGTAAGTTTGAGAGAAAGAGGAGTAGGGAGAGAATTGGTGAAAGTGAATTCGAGACAGAGGGATTTAGAAACGGGGAGAGCTATATAATATATATATATATATATATATATATATATATAGAGAGAGAGAGAGAGAGAGAGAGTTTGGGAGAGAAAGATAGTGAAAGAGTCAGCGAAAGAAAATGAGAGGGATGACGTTAGAGAGAGAGGGAGATGGAGAGAGATAGAGACAGAAATAGAGATTTAGAGAGTGAGAGAGAATATGTCTTTATGCCTTAATCGTAGATAAGTCACAAGCCAAATAACTGAACTATTTTCAAAAATGTAAACTTTTCTTTTACTTCTGAACGTTTGAAGAAGATTTCCTGTTCTGGCACCAAATCAAATACCTGTAGGAGAATCGAATATCACACTGCATCAAAAGCAAGTTCTTCACACGGATATTTTTTTTTTTTCGCTGTGTGCTAAAGAATCAGAAATTTAGGTTGGAAGTTCATTCGTATATCGTTCTCTAACATGATTTATTTTGCACAATTCATTTCCAAATCAGTAAATATTTAATTCATTAAAAAATTATTAAATCAGTAAGAAAATGAATGAGGTACAGCAAAATTTTAAATATAATTGTTAGGCCACAGACCTGAAAAGCAGTCATCCAACTGAGCAGAGGCAGAATAGACTATCCGGAGATGAGAGCAGTGGAGACAAGTTGTCGATAGCTTATGCCCCATAGAGGGCGGCGAGCTGACAGAAACGTTAGCACTCCGGGCGAAATGCGTAGCTGTATTTCGTCTGCCGTTACGTTCTGAGTTCAAATTCCGCCGAGGTTGACTTTGCCTTTCATCCTTTCGGGGTCGATAAATTAAGTACCAGTTACGCACTGGGGTTGATATAATCGACTTAATCCGTTTGTCTGTCCTTGTTTGTTCTCTCTGTGTTTAGCCCTTTGTGGGTAGTAAAGAAATAGGTATTTCGTCTGTCGTTACGTTCTGAGTTCAAATTCCGCCGAGGTTGACTTTGGCTTTCAGCCTTTCGGGGTCGATAAATTAAGTACCAGTTACGCACTGGGGTTGATATAATCGACTTAATCCGTTTGTCTGTCTTTGTTTGTCCCCTCTGTGTTTAGCCCTTGTGGGTAATGAAACAGAGAACTTATGCCCCATAGGGAAGCGAAAATCATCAGAACATCAGTGGCCATGTTATGACAAGTAAGTT
>NW_021827514.1:5000-10000 GCF_006345805.1 Octopus sinensis | reverse complement strand
TGCGTTGTTCAGAAGTGGCTGTCACAGATAACGATTGTTATTCCATCTTCTACAATATAAATGTATTTCGAAAGACATCTATGGGCTTACAAATGATCGTATAGAACAGAGTGTCAAAAGTTTAAACAAACCTTCTTCATTTTATTTCCGTGGTCGAGTAAATCGCCACGTTACCTTCTGGTTTTGCTATGAATTAAGACCACACGATATTTGGACTAGAGCAGACGTTCATCAATACCCATTTTTTGAAGTCGGGGCAACCGGTTGATTGTTTGGGACAACTTTGTTTCATTTTCATACAAACGGTGGTCCTCGAGTGTCCGAGATGCTCATTAGCATTACCGGCACCCATGCACTCTGTCTGAGTGACCCGATAAATATGCACATTATCTAATATTTATTCGAATAGCATAAAAAAGATGTATATATATAGGAAATAATTAAGATTCACTTGAATTAGTCTTGTATTATCCGCACATCTCCAAGAAAGGTGAATCAAAGCAAATAAGAAACAAGGATGTCAAGGTATCAGTGCATTACGGTCGTTTCAGGCGGCTCCATTTAATTGAACAATGCAAGCATTACTTCAATTTGAAATACACCGCCATCTTCGAATGCATAATATAAGTTATGGCGGCGTATTTCAAACTGATGCAATGATTGCATTGTTCAATTAAATGGAGCCGCCTGAAACGACCGTAATGCCGTAATACCTTATATATATATAATAAAGTTAATCCAAACAAGAAAACACAAAAAAAACACAACAACACGAGGACGTGGAACAAATATAGTATTATTGGACGCTCATGAAAGAAGGAAAGAGGGAGGGTTTAACGTTTCGAGCGGAGCTCTTCGTCGGAAACATAGGAGAAGGAAAGATCCAGAGAAGGGAAGACAGAGGGGAAAAAATCGCCAACGGTACACACGAGGTCACATTTTAAAAAGGATATATATAATATATATATATGTTTATATATAAATATATATTGTGTGTGTATATATATATAAACGTATATGCTTACATTTATGTATGTGTCTTTGTGTCTCTGTGTATCTGCCCACCGTTGCTTGGTAACCGATGTTGGTGTGTTTAAGGCGCCGTCACTTAACGGTTCTGCAAAAAAGAATAAGAGAATAATAGGCTTACAAACATTAAGTCGTGGGTCCCATTTCTACGACTAAAAAGCCTGTAAGGAGGTGCTCCAGCATGTCCACAGCCAAATGACAGAAACAAGTAAAAGAATAAAAGAATATACACAGACACACAGACACACACACACACATACACATAGTTCAAAACTACAGTGTGAAGAAAATTTATCCAGATTACTTAAACCTACTTTTTGGCATTTTAAAATCATTCATACGAACAGCCGATATTTTCTTCAAATTATCTAAATTAAAAGCCTATTTTCTTTTACCTTACTTATCTAAACAGAACTTATCTAACAACCCCTTTTCTTGTAGAGATTGAAGAAATTTGAGTTAATCGTTTCGTTATTAATATTATTAAACATGGAAGGCGGTGAGCTGGCAGAAACGTTAGCATGTAGGGCGAAATGCCCACACGGTATTTCGTCTGCCGTTACGTACTGAGTTCAAATTCCGTCGAGGTCAACTTTGCCTTTCATCCTTTCGGTATCGATTAAATAAGTACCAGTTACGCACTGGGGTCGATATAAATCGACTTAATCCGTTTGTCTGTCCTTGTTTGTCCTCTCTGTGTTTTGTCCCTTGTGGGCAATAACGAAATATATTAATATTTTTTATTCATGTTATTATTATTATTCATATTATTATTATTATTATTATTATTATTATTATTATTATCATTATTATTATTATCATTATTATCATTATTATTATTATCATTATTATTATTATTATTATCATTATTATTATTATCATTATTATTATTATCATTATTATTATTATTATTATTATTATTGAGTGAGCAAGCAGCGTATGCCATCAAAATGACACTGGGGTACAAATACACGAAACCCAATATACCCATCATGACTACCCGTCTGATAAGGGTACACCAGGCACATGCATAAGAAAGAAAAAGGGGCTAATGATAATAATAATAATAATACATAACATTTTTGTACTCAATTGCTCCATCGTTCTGAAACGAAAGAAAAAAAAAAAAAGAAAAAATGATGCTTGAAATGTTGTTTGTCGTAGCTGAATCCAATCAGAAGGAAATACTCTAACAACATTCAAAGTAAAATATGTGTCATGTGATTAATACCTTTTCCTGGTAAATGCTGGAAAGCTTCATAATGGAGATAAAAAAAAATCCCAAACAAGTAATTTAATAAATTATATAGTAACTAGATCTTGCACTTCTTACAATCATTCACTTGTATATGTATGTATGTATGTATATATATATATATAATATATAATATATATATATGTATATATATACATATATAATATTATATATATATATATATATATGGGGAGAGTTTATGAAAACAAAGAAAGACGAAGACAGGTGGTGTACAAAACAAACAGATGTATTAGTATAACGCTCAGGAATAGAAATTGTCTCTTACGTTTCGAGCCTACGCTCTTCTACAGAAAGGGTCACAAAAAGAAACAAGGAGAGAAAAAAGGAGAGAAAAAAAGAGAGAAAAAATGTGTGTAGTGGCGAACGATCTATTATGATATATATATATATATATATATATATATATGTATATAAATACGCACCAATTTTTACGAAATTGCGCAACAAGCCGATTTGTAATAGATGACTTAGTGCTAAACTATTAAATTTGGGAAGCATTAACATGTTAGCTAGAAGTAATTATGTGTTGGAAGGAAATGAGACAAGTCTTCTTTACTACTCTTTCGTCAAAATGCTTTTTAATTATAACAGTTTCGTTAATGCCCAGACCTTTAACACTCGTTATGTGAGTCTCAAAAACAGAGAAACATCTTAGTTAAGAAAACAGTTTTTTAACGTTAAAACATCAAGTATCAATGTTTATTTTGGCTGTCAGGGGGTCTCTTAGTTTAATGGTTCTGAGCTCTCACCCGGAATTTGAGCAGTGCATGGTTCGATTCTTTATAGAGGCTTGATGTTCGCCTTTTTTTTTAAGCGGCGTATTAGCAGAATCACTAGAACGCCGAGCTTAGCGGCATTTAGTCCGATTTTACGTTCTGAGTTCAAATTCTACCGCGCTAGATTTTGCCTTTTATCCTGTCAGGGTCGATAGAATAAGTACCAGTTAACTACTGGGGTTGAATGTAATCGATTCACCCCATCTCTCGTTCTTGCTGGCCTTGTGCCAAAATTTGAAACCAATATTTATTTTGGCTGTCAGGGACGCGTTAGCTTAATCGTACAGAGCGCTCAGCTCTATTTTAAGAGGTACATGGTTCGATAATCTTTATAGGAGGTTTGCTTGTTGCTCTTTTTTAAGGCGGAGGGCTGGCACAATCGTTAGCACGCTGGGTGAGGTGCTTAGCGGCATTTCGTCCGATTTTACGTTCTCAGTTCGAATTCCGCGGAGCTCGATTTCACCTACCATCCTTTCAGGGTCTATAAAATGAGTACCGGTTGACTATTGGGGGTCGATGCAATCGATTCATCACTTCCCTCGATCTTGCTGACCTTGTGCCAAAATTTGAAATCAATATCTCTTTTGGCTAAATACCAAAAGATATCACGGCAAAAAGCTGACAGTAGAATGTCGACTAGATACAATACAGCGTCCATTTTGATGGTGTAATTACCGAAGATGTATTCAATCATTTGCATTAATTAAATTAGCAATTAACATGGACAAAGCATTGTCATTAAGGACTTAGATCTATAGAATATTAATAGAACAGAATTAGCAGAGCAACAGGAAATTCTTAAGGCATTATAATGTTTCTGCAAATATCTAGACTTCTTCTTACTCGCAGTTGACTTCGTTGCGATTACGTTGGAGATATAAGGCATAATGAAGTCCCTCATCTTGAAGACAGATGCCCTTGGAGATGTACTAAAGGAGTTTGTAGAGGAGGAATTACAACCGTGTTTCGTGGTCTGCTACCACAACAGCTCCTTTATAGGATCCAGTTAGCTCAAGACGTCATCAGGAGGAACCACGTCCGGTTTCGGCTCTTACTCCTCTACCGTTTTTGACGTGGCGCCCACCCTCTTCCGGAGGTGTCTTCAGCTCTGGTGTTGGGTGCATGTCTTCTTTCTTCTTTCTTTTGTTACCTGGCCCCTTCGATGTAGCGTCAACGAGTGTCAGCGAGCGACTGACTGACTTGTCAAAATTTTCCCTTTAAATACCTGCCGCGAGGCTCCAGCAGGCAGCCCCAGCAAGTTGTCACGTGACACTGTCTCAACTTTAACTGACTGTCATAGCAAACACATTTTGCAAAGGTAATCTCTATATATTTTTCAAGGAAGTGAGTGCATCTGTTATTGGACTGATCTCCTGGTCGTTAATACTAAAATATAATACATAAATCCACTTCCGCTTATTCCATTCCTACACAAAAAAAGACTTTAAGTATCAGTGCAAACACATACACATACACGTACCTTCATGCATACACACGTACACCCACATACACTCACGTGACCATGCTGGAGCACCTCCTTTAGACGAGCAAATCGGCCCCAGGACTTATTCTTTATAAGCTAGTACTTATTCTATCGGTCGCTTTTGCCGAACCGCTAAGCTACGGGGACGTAAACATGCAATCATCGGTTGTCAAGCGATGTTGGGGGGACAAACACAGACACACAAACATATACACACACATACATACACATATATACGACGGGCTTCTCTCAGTTTCCGTCTACCAAATCCACTCACAAGGCTTTACTCGGCCCGAGCCTATAGTAGAAGACACTTGCCCAATGTGCCTCGCAGTGGAACTGAACCCGGAACCATGTGGTTGGTAAGCAAGCTACTTACCACACAGCCACTCATGCGCTTAGATCAGACTATCGGCAGTTTTTACACACCACTAGT
>NW_021827513.1:22500-25000 GCF_006345805.1 Octopus sinensis | reverse complement strand
AGCACAAACCTGAAGGCACCGTCGAAAATAGAAATGCAAAGATCCTATGAGATTTCATGATTCTATGCAACTAAGAGATGGAGAATAGGAAACCAGACATAGTCTTAATTGAGAAAGAAAACAAACTATGCTGACGACAAGGTAAGCGATAAGGAAGAAAGAAAAGTTGATAGATATGACAGGTTAGCTTGGGAGGTAAATCAGTTGTGGTCGATGAAAAAGGTGGTAGTAGTACCAATAATTGTCGGGGCCCTGGGAACGGTGAGCGAAAATCTCGAGAAGTAAGTGGAACAAATAGGGGCTGCAATAAGAATGGGGCACTTGCAGAAAACAGCACTGCTTGGAACCGCTCGAATACTCCGGAAAGGTGCACGAAAAATAAGGTGTTACCTTAGTTCACTGGTAGTGAACAGCTGACAATGTAGTACCTCTCCAGCATTAGAAGCTGTGAAAAGGCAATGACAAAAATAATAACAACAACAACAACAACAACAACAACAATAATAATAATAATAATAATAAAAATAATAATTTTGGCACAAGGCTAGCAATTTGATGGGTGGGGATGTGCCGATTGCTTCAATCGCAGTATTCAACTTCCATTAGTGTTTATCGACCTCGAAATGGTGAAAGGTAAATCGACCTCAGCGTAATTTGAACTCAGAACGTAAAGACGGACGAAACGCCGTTAAGCAATTTGTCCGGCGTGCTAACGTTTCTGCCCGTTCGCCGCCTTACACTACTGCAATATTAACCAACAAGAAGGTACCATTTTCTTTCTACCAAACATGAAGTATCTTTTAATAGATTTTCAGACAGAGACTTGCACCGAAGCTTATTCCATTCAGCTTCCAGTGTTAAGCGCTTCAACAGAGAACCAAAAGTCTAGCTTCAGTGTTATGATTTGATACGAATTTGCCATAAGTATGAGAAATGTAAATTCATTATAATGATTCAAGTCAACATTGCATTCGAGATAATTCAAAATGTGTTGCTGAAGTTATGTCTCATGAGACATAGCGCTTAGATCTTATATTTTTATTTCGGGTTTATAAAAAGAAACTTTATCTCGGTAACAGCTCTATTGAATCTGCTCATACACATACATGGAGGGTCGTTTGAAATTTGGGGCGTTATTTACAGAAATGTAAACACTTAGGAAATTCAAACGTAAGGAGTGGCTGTATGGTAGGTAGTTTGCTTACCAACCACATGGTTCCGGGTTCAGTCCCACTGTGTGACAAATTGGGCAATGTCTTCTACTAAAGCCTCGGGCCGACCAAAGCTTTGTGAGTGGATTTGGTAGACGGAAACTGAAAAAGAAGCCCGTCGTATATATGTATATATATATATATATATATTATATATATATATGTGTGTGTGTGTGTGTGTGTGTGTGTGTGTGTGTGTGTGTTGTGTGTGTGTATGTTTGTGTGTCTGTTTGTCCCCCACAACATCGCTTGACAACCGATGCTGGTGTGATTACGTCCCCGTAACTTTGTGGTTCGGCATAAGAGACCGATAGAATATGTATTAGGCTTACAAAGAATACGTCCTGGGGTCAATTTGCTCGACTAAAGGCGGTGCTCCAGCAGTCAAATAACTGAAACTAGTAAAAGAGTAAAAAAGTAAGAATACACGCGGGCGTGACCGAGTGGTTCCGGGTTCAGACTCACGGCGTGGCACATTGGGTAAGTGTCTTCTACCGTAATGTCAGGCCGAGGAGAGTCTTGTGAGTGGATTTAGCAGGCGGAAACTGAAAGAAGTTAATTCGCTAGAATTACCACAAACTGTACAGAAAAAGAACTCAGATACACTGAAAGGCAGTGCTCCAGCATGGCCTTAGGCTCTGGCTAAAACCAGTGAAAGATAAAAGATGTGTGTGTGTGTGTGCATAAGTCTGTAGAAGTGCTGGATTTGTGGTTAATGTGTTGCAATCATGGTCGTAAGATCTTGGTTTCGATTCCTGGAACATGCGATGCGTTGTATTCTCGAAGAATCACTTCATTTCACGTTCAACTCATTTCACGCCCACTCAGGTGGCGTAAATGAGTAACTTCCGTCTAGAAGGGCGGGGGAATATATGCACCTTAGAATTCGGTAAACGGGTCTAAGAAGCCTACGGTTCAGGTAAGACGCACGATTCCTTTTGGTCGTTAACCCTCATACCTGATAATGCCGTTGCATTTAGTAACACAGGCATGAAAAAACCTGCAAAGTTCGTATTTTCCTAATTAATCATAATTAGTTTGGAACAATAAGAATCCTAAATTTAGCAATGATTCTTAATCGAAGTTATACAGAAATGGAAACGTGTTAGAAACAACAGTTAAGTCTCCCACAAATTTCATTCTCACGTCGCACAGGAGCATTTATTATTGAATCATGTGCTCTTGAAACACTTAGGAGTCGGTCACGTGCGGAGAGTCATTGACCATGTGTTTTCTCTAACTGAACAGTCCTAGGTTGGGACAAACAACAACGCCCACACAAACACGTT
>NW_021827513.1:17500-20000 GCF_006345805.1 Octopus sinensis | reverse complement strand
ATAAGGCGGCGTCTGGCAGATACGTTAGCACGACGGGCGAAATGCGTAACAGTATTTCGTCTGCAGTTACGTTCTGAGTTCAAAATCTGCCGAGGTCCACATTGCCTTTCATCCTTTCGGGGTCGATAAATTAAGTACCTGTTACGCACTGAGGTCGATATAATCGACTTAATCCGTCTGTTTGTCCTTGTTTGTTCTCTCTGTGTTTAGCCCCTTGTGGGTAGTAAAGAAATAGGTAGCACACATCTTTGTTAGTCGATTGAACTGGGTCAACGTGAATTAACGGGTCAGCGTTTTGAACTGGGTCAGCGTTTTGCTCAAGTACGCAACGCGTCGCCCGTGATCCGAATACCCCAACTTCTAAACCACGAATCTTCATACACTGCGCAATACATATAGAAGGACGGCCAACGCCAGACGAAAACCAAGACCTCCTCCGACAACATTTCAATCGCCTCCCAGGCTCAGCTTTCGTATTGGTTTCGAATAAGTGCCATTCTAAAAAAAAAAAACCCTTCACTAAACCCTTCAAAGCAGTTCCCCAGCATGGTCGCAGCCCAGTGACTGAAATAAGTAAAGGACAGAAAGATACAAGATGTAGCTGGCAAAAATTCAGCTACTCTTTCTAGCACTTTCAGTGACCGCACTATATTTTTCATTGTAAGTGTATTTGCACTAATTAACTTGTATTTAAAACTTCCCTTTAAATGTTAGCTTTTGTTGGGTTTGAAGTTTAGAGCGGTTGAACCACTCTCTCATCTGGTAAATATTTCGACAGGCTTTCTCTATTAGCTGGTGTTTGATATCTTATTAGCTCTAATTAGAGAAATTTGTGGATATTACAGTTTCCCTAACACAAAAGAAATTCAACACTCTAGAATTACTTGAGGCAATTGAATAGTTATGGAAATACTTAAGAACTTTGGATAATGGAACTATTTATACAACAATTGCTACATGGAGTCAACTATCTACAATGCGTGAGCAATTCTGTCAATGGTACTCAGGAAACAAAACATGAATATGGTAGAACCAATGTTTATTTTTGTTCAGATCAAAGGTTTGTAATAGGTACAAAGCTACATATACATCTAAATTGTGTCTCCATTGATAGTAAAAGGAATCTTTGATATTCCAAGCAAGCAAGACGGCAAGGTGATAGAATTGTTAGGAAGTCGAGCAAAGTGCTTAGCTGCATGTCGCCGAGGTTGACTTTGCCTTTTATCCTTTCGGGATCGATAAATTAAGTACCAGTGAAACACTGGGGTCGATGTAATTGACCAGTCCCCACCCCCACGAAATTACTGGCCTTGTGCCAAAGTTTGAAACCATTATTGTCATTGTTAACTAAGGCGAATGCGTCGAGCTGGCAGGAACGGCGGTGAGCTGGCAGAAACGTTAGCACGCTGGAGCGAAATGCTTACGGTATTTCGTCTGCTGCTGCGTTCTGAGTTCAAATTCCGCCGAGGTCTACTTTGCCTTTCATCCTTTCGGGGTCGATAAGTTAAGTACCAGTTACGCACTGGGGTCGATGTAATCGACTTAATCCGTTTGTCTGTCCTTGTTTGTCCTCTCTGTGTTTAGCCCCTTGTGGGTAGTAAAGAAATAGGTATTCCGTCTGCCGTTACGTTCTGAGTTCAAATTCCGCCGAGGTCCACTTTGCCTTTCAACCTTTCGGGGTCGATAACTTAAGTACCAGTTACGCACTGGGGTCGATGTAATCGACTTAATCCGTTTGTCTGTCCTTGTTTGTCCTCTCTGTGTTTAGCCCCTTGTGGGTAGTAAAGAAATAGGTATTCCGCCTGCCGTTACGTTCTGAGTTCAAATTCCACCGAGGTCCACTTTGCCTTTCAACCTTTCGGGGTCGATAAATTAAGTACCAGTTACGCACTGGGGTCGATGTAATCGACTTAATCCGTTTGTCTGTCCTTGTTTGTCCTCTCTGTGTTTAGCCCCTTCTGGGTAGTAAAGAAATAGGTATTCCGTCTGCCGTTACGTTCTGAGTTCAAATTCCGCCGAGGTCCACTTTGCCTTTCATCCTTTCGGGGACGATAAATTAAGTACCAGTTACGCACTGGGGTCGATATAATCGACTTAATCCCTTTGTCTGTCCTTGTTCGTCCCCTCTATGTTTAGCCCCTTGTGGGCAATAAAGAAAAAAGAAACGTTAGCACGCTGGACGAAATGCTTACGGTATTTCGTCTGTTGCTACGTTCTGAGTTGATAAAATAAGTACCAGTGCGGAAGTGCTGGCCTTGCTGCAAAATTTGAAACTAATATTATCATATATTATCATATAATTAACTGTAAAGCAGAGAGCTTGTAGTATCGTAATCACGCCGAATTGAATGTTTAGCAGCATTTCGTCCGGCTTTATGTTCTGAGGTTCACTTTGCCTTTCGTCATATCGGACCAGTTGAGTACTGGGGTCGACGTAATCGATGGAACCCCTCCTCCGACTTTGTGCGAAAACTGGAAACCAGCATTGAAGGCAAGGAAA
>NW_021827513.1:0-12500 GCF_006345805.1 Octopus sinensis | reverse complement strand
ATCGGCGTATTGAGTTCTGACAGCTTTTGGTTTGTGTACCTACTGACACACACACACACACACAGAATGGAGGGTGGGTGTGATCGAAACTGGGTACTCGTAAAGTACATCTGCACATTCCAATAATGTTTCTTGAGTCTTCGTCTGAGGTGTCACAGTTTAGGAGATCCTCTATATGTTCTCTACACTCATATAACTAATATGAATGTATTATATCTAGGATATTATTAAAATCATTATTATTATCATTATTATTATTATTATTATTATTATTATTATTATTATTATTATTATTATAAATAACATGAAGGCGCCGAGCTGGCAGAATACGCTTAGCGATATTTCTCCAGTCGCTACGTTCTGAGTTCAAATTTCGCTGAGGTCGACTTTGCCTTTTATCATTTCGGAGTCGGTAAAATAAGTACCGGTGAAACACTGGGATCGATGTAATCGACTAGTCCCCGCCCTTAAATTTCAGGCCTTGTGCCTATAGTAGAAGGATTATTATAAATAATATCAATATTTATTTCCAGTTGACCGTAACAGCCGTTTCTCAGTTAAAGCTTTAAAGTCTCACCAACATCTTCGACTGTTTACCAATCCATCAAACTGTGCCTGATAAATATATAAATAAATAAAAGGAGACAAAAAATTGCATCAAATTTATCCCGAACAGCCTGTCTATATATAAAACAGTATTAACCAGACCCTCAAATACTGTTAAACACCGCTGGTCACAATGCGCTTCCACTTCTGTTCTGATAGCGCCATTCTTTTCTATCTTAATAAAAATTGCTTGATAAATCGTCTTCTCGTTGTCGTTGAGGCTTTTCAAGTGGCCTTTTCCGATATCTTGGGTGTCACTCGAAAACTGCACGGGGCCAGCTGTTGTCTATAAACCTTACGACATGTCCTGTTCAGCGGAATTTGTGCTTTCGGTATTCTGCGATTGCATTGCTTACTTCGCTCTCTTCTCAAATATTACATACATATGGAAAAATATCTTCGTCACGTTTCCTGTAACCGCTCGCACGCAGCACAACAAAAAATAAAGCCACTGTCATCATCACCACACCCTTAATACCCCACCACCATATCCGTTATCGCGTCGACCAATGAACCTTTGTATAAAGACGACCGTCACACCATAGTTTGCACATCACATTGAAATTCTTTATAAAAGATGAGCCGCTCCCTGTTTTTCGTTTCCTCAATTACATAAATAATAACTCGACCCGTCCTTATTAGGTTCGCAAAAAAAAAAACCGTGAATACATTAGTTCTATTGTCTACTACTATTACAACTACTACTGCTACTACTACTACTACTACCACCACTACTACTACTACTACTACTACTACTACTACTACTACTACTACTACTAATGATGATGATGGTGATGATGATAATAATCATAATAATAATCCGGTGTAATTTAGTCGCTTGTTGCTAGAAATATGAGCCTTTTTTTTATCTGTCGCTGTACACAATGACGTTCTGATGTACGATTTTGTTCATCCTTGTTTCTTATTGTCTTCCATTTCTTTTCATTTTTTTATAGTTTTTCTTACGAAGTCCGACGCCTTTCGTCTTACAAAATTATGTCTCGGTGTCTGTGTACATAACAGATACATACATACCTACCTACATACATACATACATACATACATACATACATACATACATACATACATACATACATACATAAAAATACATGGATACTCACATACTTAGAGATATATGTATAAATATGTGTGCACACACACACATATATATATATATATATATATAATATATATATATATACGTATATATATATGCATGTGTGCGTGTATATATATGTATATATCTGTATGTGTAAGCGTGTGTGTGTATCTTTTTGTACTCAAAAGGAATCGGTGTAACGATTGTAACGTAGAGGTTCAACGAAAGAGACTAAGGCTTATAAGTACTAAAAAGAAATATGTTCCACAAAGGGGGTGCCCCAGCATGGCCTCACTCTAATGTCTGAAACAAGAAAAGGATGATAAAAAGAGATATACATATATATATATATATTCATATATATATATATATATCTATATATATATATATATATAATATATATATATATATATATATATATATATAATAGAAATATTAAAATACTAAGTCTCTCTAAAGATGGAGATTACGGCAGCGTTACTGGAAATTAATAGTTATATCGCCATACTAATATGGCAGTCTTATAAATATAAGACTAAAGCGGTCGCTGATTAGCTCCAAGAGGCCACCGCCTCAAGCTAGCTATTTGACACGCGAACCTGCGTCCATTAAAAACCTTCGAACAAGGGAGGTCAGCCGCTTCATCCTGCCAGTCAGACAGCTACAGACATGTTTCAGGGTTGTTGCCCCTTATCAATGCAGCGTAGTCAGACTTGCAGGTGTCGCTACTGATCGTCCCAGTTCGAAGGCTTTATTTACCTAGTTTCAGTGGAATAATCCACTTGTTTTCAATAATAGAAATATTAAAATTACTAAGTCTCTCTAAAGGAGATTACGGCAGCGTTACTGAAACATGCCTGTAGCTGTCTGACTGGCAGGATGAAGCGGCTGACCTCCCTTGTTCGAAGGTTTGTAATGGACGCAGGTTCGTGTGTCAAATAGCTAGCTTGAGGCGGTGGCCTCTTGGAGCTAATCAGCGACAGCTTTAGTCTTATATTTATAAGACTGCCATATTAGTATGGCGATAACTATTAATTTCCTGTAACGCTGCCGTAATCTTCTTTAGAGAGACTTAGTAATTTTAATATTTCTATTATTGAAAACAAGTGGATGTATTCCACTGAAACTAAGTAAATAAAGCCTTCGAACTGGGACGATCAGTAGCGACACCTGCAAGTCTGACTACGCTGCATTGATAAGGGGCAACAACCCGGAAACATGTCTGTAGCTGTCTGACTGGCAGGATGAAGCGGCTGACCTCCCTTGTTCGAATGTTTGTAATGGACGCAGTTTCGTGTGTCAAATAGCTAGCTTGAGGCGGTGGCCTCTTGGAGCTAATCAGCGACAGCTTTAGTCTATATTTATAAGACTGCCATATTAGTATGGCGATATATATATAATGATATATAATATATATATATATATATATATATATATATATATACCTTTTATCTTTCATCTTTTATAAGCTTCAGTCATTAACTGTGGCCACACTGGGGCACCGACTTCAATAAATGTTTGTCAAATGAAACGTCCCCGGCAATCATATTTTCAGTTTGGTTCCTATTCTCGCGGTTTCTTCTGCTGCAGCGGTAAGTCACAGGGGCGTAAACACACGCACACACACACAATATAAATATTACAAGTACTACGGGCCCCTTTCCGTTTCCCTCTACCAAATCCACTCACAGGTTTTGCACAGCTCGAGGCTGTGGTTGAAGACACACGGCCGAGGCGTCACGCAGTGGGAATGAAACCGGATCCCTGTGGTTGGAAGCAACCGTCTTACTACACAGGCAATATATAGATAGATAGATAAATATATAGATAGATAGATAAATAATAGTTATACGTTACACACACACACACACACACACACACACACACACACACATATATATATATATATATATATTATATATATATATTATATATTATATATATACACTGTTTTTTTCACACTGATAGGCCCACATATGTTTATGGTTGCAATCAAGCGTGCGTCCTGTATCTATCTACCTTCTGTCCGGCTGTATATCTGTTCGGACCCTACCATCACAAAACTGGAATACATATTCTTTCACTTTTTGTGTAAGGGAAGCGTTCCGATGGTCAGGTGATCCATTTGCTGCAAACATCCGCTAAATGGAGGGCTGAGCATGCCGTCGTGAATGATGCGCAGACATGCGCTGAGAGTGCAACATCTCTAGCGCTTCATAGACGACGGTGAACAGGTGTACGTCACAGTTTGTGAGACGCGCTTTCCCGCAGCACGTCTCTTTGACCGAACTGCTATCATGGATGAAACAGAGACCGAGTCCGGGCGAATGGCACCGCGAGTGTCGCCATGCTCTCTAGCAAGTCTGCCCTCCAGGATCAAACTTGTGCGACTTCAGTTTCTCAAAGGCGTTCTATAGAGTATCTAGGGGAGGTGCGGCGGCGTTTTTGGGAAGACGCTGGACGCCGACGAGGAATACCTGGTCTGCTTCTTCAGGACCACTTTCGGGGCGGGACCTATGGAAAATTTCCAAAGATTCCTGGCATGAATGTGCTGTCGGGAAGTATTGCCCGTTTGGGATTAGCTCTACATGCACGGTTAAAAGAAATGCCCGACCGACTTGCCCGAGATGCGGTCAGAGCGAGGAAACCGTTCTGCACGCACTCGTGGAATGTCCAACCATTTCAGACCTGTGGGGTTATGGCAAATGGCTGTTGCCATGTGTGAGACGAATTCGGTTATCGGCCAAGTGTCTCGTGAAAATTTCCACGCCACCTTCCTGTAACCAGGATAGCAGGGCAGTTTTCATTGTACCGGTGGCTATGGTGAAAGAATGTGTGTGGTAGACTTGCAAAAGGATTAGAGACAAACACTTTCCTCTCTGGCCAACCTCTCATCAACTTTTTCAAGTATCACTTGAAAACGAAGGTGAGAACAGAGAGGGAAGTTTTGTCTAATGAAAGGTTCAACAAATGATGGGTGAGTGTGGCAAGGATGGTTCGAATAAGTGACGGAACCACCTTGAGCAAGAACCTATAAAACAGAGAGAAAGGGCGTCTTGTTCTCATGTTAATGTTTTCCTTTTCGTTTCCGAGGTTACAGTGGTTCTTTTTCGTAGGTATTTCTTTCCACGGATAAACCTAGCTAATGTTACATTTCTTCCCCCTATTGGGAACTCTAATGAATAACAACGACTTTTGTGTTATTTCCCTGTTTAAACGTCAAAAAAAAAAAAAGGTTTTCCTTCAATTTTGATCGATTCCGAAAAAGACAAATTCACCCAAATATTGTCTCCTCTGTATTCGGCCCTGCGTGGCTATTAAATCTATCTATCTATCTATCTATCTATCTATCCATGTCTCTATCTACCTATTTATCTGTTTCTCCTCTCTTCCTCCTTCCTTCCCTCCATATTCCTCTTTCTCACTCTGCGTGTACAACACCACACGCACACA
This sequence comes from Octopus sinensis, assembly GCF_006345805.1. Lineage (NCBI taxonomy): Eukaryota > Metazoa > Mollusca > Cephalopoda > Octopoda > Octopodidae > Octopus > Octopus sinensis. Next base: position 7,342 of record NW_021827513.1, on the reverse strand, counting down.
CACACACACATACAATACACATACATACATATTTACACTTATTTATATATATATATAGATATATATATATATATATATATATATATATCTATATATATATATATATATATATATATATAGCAAAACGTACTCATTGCATTCAGCATTGATAAGAAGAGCGGTGTACATTATTACGAGTCTCAAATAACGGGCTTTTATATAAAGCTCAACGCAACAACCGTAAGGCGAAACTCTTCGTAACGTCAGCGAAATTCTTCAGTTTTAATTGTAGTTATAGACACATACACACACATACACATATATATATATGTGTGTGTGTGTATATGAGTGTGTGGGTATGGGTGTGTATGTATGCACTCCAGATATGCTCCCATGTAACTATGTATACTACACCATAGTTAGCTCCTGCCATTCTTACAACAATTCCTCCTCCTTTCACTCCCTCCACTAATTGTCCACACTCCCACCACTCTATACACAAATATGTGTGTGTGTATGTGTGAATATGCATGTATTTGTGCATGTATGTATGAATGTAAATAAGCCTCATGTGAATTAGTCAACGAAATATAAGGTTAATGTGTGAATATGATAGAGAATAAATAACTAAAAAAAAAACGCTATCACACACACACACACACACATAGACACATACACACACATATGTATTTTTAGACAAACGTCGATATATATACATATACATATATATGTATGTGCATGCATATATGTGTGTGTATCTATATGTGTGTATGTATATGTGTGTGTATATATGTATATATAGCTGTGTGTATATATATATATAAATGTTTGTGTATGTGTGTTTATGCACATATACATATGTGTATATGCATCTCTGTATGAGTATATATATGTATGTGTATGTACATTTACATACACATGTATCTATGTATGAATATACCTAATATATATATATACTTACATATGTACAGAAAGAGAGAGAGAGAGAGAAAGAGAAGGTGTGGCTTGACGGGGATACGATATTTAATGACATGAGAAGGCGAAGCGATTACGTCCCAGATGTGAACAGTAACATTTGAAATGTGAAATAAATATATAGAATTTATAAATGTTTCAGCAGTCCCACGAAAATAAAGTTTGGCGACCTTAAGAACTTTGGTTTCATCAGCCGCCATAGAAACCTTGTAATATGTCGTTAACCACGATACGTATGAAAAAATGACTGTCGGTTTTTGTGTAGAGCAAACGCTTTCGAGTCTCTCTCGAACCACTTTTTAATTTAAATCTGATTGAAATTTATTCTGTTCTCCGCCAAGGCAGTGTTTCTTTTTCAATACATATTGTTTTGAAAGGCGGCGAGCTGGCAGAAACGTTAGTGCGCCGGACGAAATGCGTAGCCGTATTTCGTCTGTCTGAGTTCAAATTCTGAGTTCAAATTCTGCCGAGGTCGAATTTTCGGGGTCTATAAATTAAGTACTAGTTACGTACTGGGGTCGATGTAATCGACTTAATACCTATGTCTGTCCTTGTTTGTACCCTCTGTGCTTAGCCCCTTGTGGGTAGTAAAAAAAATAGGTATTTCATCTGCCGCTACGTTCTGAGCTCATATTCCGCGGAGGTCGACTTTGCCTTTCATCATTTCGGGGTCGATAAATTAAGTACCAGTTACGTACTGGGGTCGATGTAATCGACTTAATACCTATGTCTGTCCTTGTTTGTACCCTCTGTGCTTAGCCCCTTGTGGGTAGTAAAAAAATAGGTATTTCATCTGCCGCTATGTTCTGAGCTCGTATTCCGCCGAGGTCGACTTTGCTTTTCATCCTTTCTGGGTCGATTAAATAAGTACCAGTTACGCACTGGGATCGATGTAATCGACTTAATCTCTTTTCTGTCCTTGCTTGTCTTATCTATGTTTAGCTCCGTGTGGGCAATAAAGAAATTAATACATTTTGTAGAAGTTATGGGAGAAAACAAGAGAAAACTCACTGGTGGTTGTTTATTTTGCTAGAAATAGTAGTGAAATTATCCCCTGTCATAGGTACAAATCATACTCAGTTTAATAAATGGCATTCATATGCGGTCGTTCGACTTGCTAGATATAACAACCAAATTGACCCCTAGCTAATTATACACGATATACGACGAACTTGTAGAATTTTTTGCACGTCGGTCAATACGTCTAACAACATTTCTTCAGGGATCACTTTTGATTTTAAATCCCCCTAAAGATCGACTCTGTTTCTCTTCCTTACAATGCCACCAGTACAATGAAAACTGCCTTACTTTATCGACCTTGAAAGGAATGAAAGGTAAAGTAGACCTCGACGTTATATGAACGTTTCTTTAATGCTCATTTCTGCTAGAAGCACAAAGCCTGGTACTTATTTTATTGACCTCGAAGGACGAAAGGCAAAGTCGACTACGGAAGAATTTGAAATCAGAACGTAAAGACAGATGAAATGCCGCCATACATTTTGCCCCAGGATTTGCCAGCGCATCGTCGCATCGCGTTGCTCGTTTCTTTAATAATAATGCTTTCTACTATAGGCAAAAGGCCTGAAATTTGGTAGTGATGGTTGTGGTGGTGGTGGTGGGGAACTAGTCGATTTAATCGACCCAAGTGTTTCACTGGTACTTAATTTATCGACCCGAAAGGACAAAAGACAAAGAGGACATCGACAGAATTTTGATCTAAGAACGTGTAGACGGACGAAACACCATTAAGTATTTTGTCCACCGTGCTAACGATTCGGCCAGCTCGAGGCCTTGTTTTCTTCATAATAAAAATTAAGGCTTCAAAATTTGGCACCAGGCCTGCAATTTTGGGTACGGCTATAAGTCGATTACATTGACATCAACACACAAAGGCAAAGTCAACTCCGGAAGAATTTGAAATTAGAAGGTAAATACAGACGAAATACAGCTTAGCATTTCACCCGGGGTGCTAAACATTTTGTGCCAGCGCATCACGTTGTTCGTTTCCTTCATTATAATAATAATCCTTTTAACTAAAGGCACAAGGCGTGAAATTTTGTGCGGGAGGGGGATCTAGTCGATTAAACCGACCCCAGTATTTCACTGGTACTTAATTTATTGACCCCGAAAGGACGAAAGGTAAAGTCGACCTCGGCGGAATTTGAACTCAGAACATTACGACGAACAAAATGCCGCTAAACAATTTGCCTATTGACCGAACGATTTTGCTCCTTTCCTTCATAATAATAATAATAATCTTTTCTACTCCATACACAACGCCCGCAATCTTTGGGAGGGGGCCAGTCGATTAGATCACCCCTAGTACGCAACTGGTACTTAATTTATCGATCCCGAAAGGATGAAAAACCAAGTCGAACTAGTTTGCTTCATAATAATAATAATAATAATAATAATAATAATAATAATAATAATAATAATAATAATGATGATGATGATGATGATGATGATTTCGTTTATACTTTAATTTAATTTTTGTTAATAAATAAATATATAAATTTATTAATTAATTAAAACTGTTTCCTGTTATCAAAAACTCAGCATATCTGATCTTGGAATAGCTTATGACTAATAATGTTCCACTGTTTATCATAAGTTAAACTTCCTTGATCGTGGTTGAGCAATCTTCCTTACAAACACACACACACACACACATACAGTCACATGGCCGAGTTTAATTATTATATATGTATATATATTTTTTCATTATATCGGCTCCACAGTAATTAAAGTGAGAACTGCATATTACTTTAATTATCTTTAATATATATTTGTCCTGTTTTATTTCGTAATATATATATGTATGTATACGTATATATATGTATATGTATATATATATATATGAGTATGTATTTCTTTTAATTTTCTGTCTTGCTTGGTCAGGCGGAAAGTTGAGTCAGAACTTCTGGTAAAAAGAAAATCCTGCGATAGGCATAAGGAAGTAGTAGAAGTAGTAGTAGTAGTAGTAGTAGTAGTAGTAGTAGTAGTAGTAGTAGTAGTAGTAGTAACTTATATCGTTTTTATCGTTGCTGCTGTTCTTGTTGGTAGTGATGACGATGATGATGATGAGGATGATGATGATTATGATAATATATCTGCGTTCGGTAAGACCAGAGATGATGGTACTCATGAACTGATCCTTACCATCTCATCATCATCATCATCATCATTATAATCGCCATTTGTGGGTTGTCTTATTGTGCTCTGCCTCATCGGTCGTCTCAGTACTAGATGTGTCGTAATATGTAGAGCAGCTGCTTTCTCCTACACGAGCAAAGCCATTCCTAGAAAGAGCCATTGAAATGAGTCGTTGATGACGCAATCTGAGGCCCATATCCTCGGTTAAATATTTGCACATTATATTGCATAATGCACAGCTGTACCTGCTGACAGGAGGAACAGGTGCTACGGTATGAACTCTTTTGACATGCCTTTTCAATCCGCCAACAGAAAGACACTCCTTACCACAGGTTGCAAAAGTACTGCTGTGAACAACAGCTGTAATAGTTACATACACGCTTACATATCTCTCTCTCTCTATCTCTCTCTCTCTCTCTCTCTCTCTCTCTCGCCTCTCTCTATCTATCTAATCTATCCATCTATCTATCTATCTATCTATCTATCTATCTATCTATCTCTCTCTCTCTCCCCATCTCTCTCATCTCCTCTCTCTCTCTATCTATATATCTATATATATAAATATATATATATATATATATATATATATATATGAAATACAAATGGGACAGAACGCAAAACATCTGGACAGTTATCTGATACAAAAGAGGACAACAAAACATCCACATAGACGATACGAAGAAAACAAAGGATGGGTCATTCGAAGCCCTCTATCCTCGGTCAAGCACCAGATTATCCTCGCAATTTCAGCTGATTGTTCCAATCTGGCCAGCCCCAAGGGAGAACTAAGCTAAGAGCATTAGATTCCTTGGAAGAAAGTAGCGAATGTATACAATGCTCTTAGCTTAGTTTTTCCTTGGAGCTGGCCAGATTGGAGCAATCTCAAGTATAATCAGCCGAAATTGCGAAGATAATCTGGTACTCGACTCGAATGACTCGTCCTTGTTTTCTTTGGATCTTTTATCTGGATGTTTTGTTGTCTCTATTTTGTATCATCTAGCTGTCCGGATGTTTTGCGTTCTTGTCCCATTTTGTATGGATGCATACATATATACATACATACATACATACATACATACATACATACATACATACATACATACATACATGCATAATATATACATTGCTAGATAGAAAGATACAGCTGTGACCTAAAATCACACCCTAACAGATTAAAAGAAGGGCACATTTCGAAAATGAAATTTTTGATATACTATTACTGAAAACCGAACGGAAGAGTCACGGTTGGAACGCTTTTTATTATAGTTCTACTCTGTCTGGTTTAAGCTAGGACTATAAACAAACAACAGCAACAATAGTAAGAAGAACACCATTTATGCCGAGCTAATGAAGTTGTGCGCGATTGATCTGCTAGGAACGGTAACCTATCGCCCTCAAGTTTGCATGTTATTGTCTTTAAAAATGCCTGGCTGAAGGCAATGGTGGTGGAAAGGTTGTTGGATAATGCAGTCTTAGATACTATATATCTACCATCACCACCACCACCACCACACCACCACCACCACCACTACCACAACCACCATCACCACCACAAGTACTACTACTACTACTACTACTACAAGCACCATAACTACAACCGCCACAACCACCACCATCACCACGACACTGCTACTACTACTACTACTTCTACTAATACTATTACCACTATCTCTAGCACCACCACTACTACTACTACTCTACCACCACCACTAATACTACTGCTACCACTACCATCACCATAAACTTTACCACCACCACCACCACCACCACCACTACTACTACTACTACTACTTACGTAAACATCAAGTATACCAAAATTTAAACCGCAATTATTAATACATGGACTATTGTTACAAGAGTTTTCAGTTTTATATATCAATTTTTTTTTTATATTTGTGTTGTTGTTTATTTGTTCAGTGAACGACATCTTCTCCATCGAAATTAAATATACTTCAATGAAAGAAGAACCATCGATCAAAATTAGATTTCAGTTGGCGGGGAAGTGATAAGTGGACAGTCGTGGTACTGTTTCTTTGGCAGAGTAAGTTGTGAAAAAGTACCTTTACACATGAGAAGGATAATACACCGACTGCCCACATCTTGAGAAGTGATTAGAGAATCATTAATGGCCATTATGGAAAGATGATACTTCGCTTTACGAACGCCGTTAGCATACTTCAGTCACAAACAAGGGTCTTTTTGTGTATCAGAGTTAGGTGTTTATGTAGTTTGTATGTATCTGTCACTCCCACCTTCCCTCTCTTTTTCTGTGAACACATAGATACATACATGTATACATATGTATATATGTATAATATATATATATATATATGTGTGTGTGTGTGTGTGTATCTATGTGTGTGTGAGTATGTGAGTGTGTAAAAATATATGTACATATGTTATATATACTATAATACACACACACATATATATATATATATACATATAAACATACACGCAAATAGATATTTTACTCTTTATCTTTACTTGTTTTAGTCACTGGACTGCGGCCGTGCTGGAGCACTGCCTTGAAGTGCTCCGGTCGAACTAATCGAACCCAGTACTTATCTAGTGTTTATGCTTCGTACATATTTTACCCATTGTTATGCCGAACCGCTAAGTTATGGGGACGTAAACAAGCCACCACCGGTTGTCAAGCGGTGGTGAGGACCGACCCCCATATATATATATATTTATACGATAAGCTTTTAGTTTCCATCTACCAAATGACAAGTCATAGGTCGGATCGAGGCCGTAGCAGAAGAAACTTGGCCTCAATGTCACGCAATGGGATCGAACTCGGAAGTATGTGGTTACAAAGCAAGCTTCTTACCAAACTCTGTCTCTCTCTCTCTCACACACACAGAGACGCGCACACATGTATGTATATGCATATAAAAATATATTATATATATAATATATATATATATATATATATAAAATATTATAATTCAATTAGAGATTATGTCAGCGTCATAGAGGGAGGGTGTGAACCAAGGAAATAGCGGTTAAATACCTAATATTTTGGTGGGGGAATTAGTATCCATAAAAACGTAGGCTTCGGCATAAAAGAACCATGTTTAATAATTATATAGATGAAGAATAAGAAATGGAGATATTGAAGTTAATAAAAGTTTATTATGAGCAACAAATTGATCATTATCCCTTACAGCTGTTTCCGATGACGCCTGTCAATCATGGCCTTTATCTCACCAACAAATTTAGGAGTTCT
>NW_021827512.1:12500-28193 GCF_006345805.1 Octopus sinensis | reverse complement strand
CTATACACATGCTACACCTGTTGCTATCGTTGTTGTTGCTATTGGATTTGCTACCTAACTGACAGCCTGACAGCCTCATCGATGAGAACTGGGGAGTTGGCGTTCGAATTATAGATAACTCCGGAGCAGATTCTTAAACCGAAGTACGCAAGGGAAATCGAAAGGGTACGCAACGGAAGTTGAAGGGGGGACGCAAGGGACAATGAAGGAGTACACAGGGGACATTGAAGAGGTATGCAAGAGAAATTGAAGGGGTACGCAAGAGAAATTGGAGGGGTACGCAAGGAAAAGTGAAGGGGTGCGCAAGAGAAATTGGAGGGGTACGCAAGGGAAAGTGAAAGGGTACGCAAGGGAGCTTGAAGGGGTACGCAAAGGAAATTTAAGGGGTACGCAAGGAAATTGGAGGGGTACGCAAGAGAGATTGAAGGGATACGCAAGGGAAATTGAAGAGGTACGCAAGAGAAATTGGAAGGGTACGTAAGGGAAATTGGAGAGGTACGTAAGGGAAATGGAAGGGGTACGCAAGGGAAATTGAAGGGGTACGCAAAGGAAATTTAAGGGGTACACAAGAGAAATTGGAAGGGTACGCAAGAGAGATTGAAGGGATACGCAAGGGAAATTGAAGAGGTACGCAAGAGAAATTGAAGGGGTACGCAAGGGAAATTGAAGGGGTACGCAAAGGAAATTGGAAGGGTACGCAAGGGAGAGTGAAGGGGTAGGCAAAGGAAATTGAAGGGGTACGCAAGAGAAATTGGAGGGGTACGCAAAGGAAATTGGAGGAGTACGTAAGGGAAATTGAAGAGATACGCAAGGGAAAGTGAAGGGGCAGGCAAAGGAAATTGAAGTGTTTTTTTTTTTAATACACGTATCTCGAAGTATTCCCTCATGTATGGAAAGCCTCTTGCGAATCATATCCACTTTTTGTCATGGATACAGCTTTCGTGAATGTTTATAACGAAAGAAAACTTACAAGTAGAGACTGACAGTTAACAATGAATTATGGATGTCTCTGCAAGTGAGCCTAGAATTGAATTTCCTTGTCAGAAACAGCTAAGTTAATTCATCTAATTAAAAATGTACTATTAAATTAAGTTAGATTAAATTAATTTAGGTTAATTACTTATATAGACAGAAGACAAGAAATTATGCCGGCGAGAACAGTCGATTGTAACGACTCTGGTACTTGGTTGGTATCTCATTTTATCATCATCATCATCATCATCATCATCACCAGCACCACCACCAACAACACCACCACCAACACCACCATCGTCCTCCTCATCATCATCATCAGCAGCAGCATTATCATCATCATCACCGTCATCATCATCATCACCACCACCACCACCACCACCGCCATTATTATCATCATCATCATCACCACCACCACCATCACCACCACTACTACCACCACACTATCACCACCACCACCACACTATCACCACCACCACCACCACCACCATCATCATCATCATCATCATCAACCTTTGGATATTACTATCTCGAGTCCTAGGCGTCATAGGGCTAATGACCCGGTTTCCATGCCGTATATATGTGAGCGAGACCATATTTCCTGTGAATGGAGCGATAGTCCTTCACTGTGTTACTTTTTTTTTTTCAGATAATGTATTTTGCTCAAAACCACACCGCACCATTCGTTTCACGACCTTGCGATTATAAATGCAGCTCCCTAACCACTATCCCCTGTGCATTTGTTTTATCGTCCTCCCTAAATTTAATTCAATTAATAACCAATAATCATGTATAAATTCAGGTCTTGTCCCTATATTTAAAAGCACTTTTAAGGCAGCGAGCTGGCAGAAACGTTAGCACACCGGGCGAAATGCTTAGCCGTATTTCGTCTGCCGCTACGTTCTGAGTTCAAATTCCGCCGTGGTCGACTTTGTCTTTTATTCTTTCGGGATCAATAAATTAAGAACCAGTTACAGACTGGGGTCGATGTAATCGACTAGTCCCCGCCCCTAAAATGGCTGTCCTTGTAACAAAATTTGAAACCATGATTGTTATTATTATTATTATGGTGTCGAGCTGGCAGAATCGTAAGCACGTTGAACGAAATGCTTTGCGGTATTGCGCCCATCGCTGCATTCTGAGTTCAAATTCCGCCGTGGTCGACTTTCCCTTTCATCCTTTCGAGGTCGATAATGTAATTTCAGATGTCGATGATGAAGATGACGAGCAGGATGATAAGTATCAGTTGAGTACCAGGGTTAATTTGATCGACTAGCCTTCTCCTCCGAAAATGCTGACCTTCTGCTAAAAATAGAAACTATTATTATTATTATCATCATCATCATTATTATTGTTATTATTATTATTATTATTATTATTATTTTTTTTTTTTTCTTCTTTCAAATTTGCTTCCATTTCTTGCCGAGTGTCTTCCCGACTCCTAGGGCAAAGAAACTCATAGTATACATTGGTAGGCCATTAAACCAAACTCAATAGTTCGTTAATTTTTTTTTTTTTTAAGTTAAGTTAAAATACATGAGCAGCAACAGTTCTCACATCGACAATGCTCTTCTCAATGTACCAGTTAAGACAATCTTTTGCACTTCTTGCAGGAATGGTAAGCCAGGGATCATTCTCATATAATTTTCGGTTCCCTTCTTGATCATTCCTAGTGCCCCTACGATCACTGGTATTGTAACCGCCTTGAGATGCCACATTTTCTCAATTTCAATGAGTAGGTCTTATATTTTCTGAGCTTGTCAAACTCTTCGCTGAGAGTATGATCACAGGGGATGCTCATGTCGATCAATAAGCAAACTTTATTGTTTTGGTCTTTCACAACAATATCTGGTTTATTGGCCTTGATGGTTCGGTCTTATGTACTGGAAAGTCCCACAGAATCGTTACATTTTCTCCTTCAGTTACAGCCTCAGGGTGGTGATTATACCACTTGTCGGCAGGTTGTTTATATTATAATGCCGACTTATTAGCCAGTGTAGATATTGACCAACTCTGTCATGTCTTAATTATACTCCACTGGTGCTAGACTTTACATCCAGAGATTAGGTGGTCCACTGTTTCAATCACGTCGTGCAGAATCGGCAATTATTATTATTATTATATTATTATTATTATTATTACTTACTACTACTACTACTACTACTACTACTACTACTACTACTACTACTGAGTGAGAGAACAGTGCATGCCATCAAAGTGACACTGGGATACAATGGACGAAGCCCAGTTTACCCATCATGACTACCTGTGTGATAAGGGTACACCAGGCACATACATCACAACCATATGTGCACGACATGGTGATTTCATATCAAGATAAACAGCGCATGGCCTTGCAGTTGGGGCCCAGTTAGAATTTTATTCAGGTCGAGTAACCTATCCCGCTCGAAAGGTCCCTGAATAAGGGTTTTTTAAGGATGTTGAGCGAAACATCCATGTTTCCAGAAGTGAATTATCCAGACCCCAAAGAATCCCTCTCAACACATGGCTATGATGCTCCCCCACTATCTCTGCTCGTGATCAGAGATGCGTATATCGTCAGCCACTAAGGACATGCTCAACTGGTTAAAGTCAAACAAGTGACAAGCATATCTGTGGTATTGAGCAGAATATTTGCTGAAGGCCATCCTTTATACCAAGACAAAACAATGTACACGATAACACTCAGTTAAGATCCAATCAGTTAAGATCAGAAATCATGAAAGCCACTGTTTGGTACTGCATCAAGTCATTTATTATTATTATTATTATCATTATTATTATTATTGAGTGAGAGAGCAGTTCATGCCATCAAAGTGACACTGGGGTAAAATATACGAAGCCCAATATACCCATCATGACTACCCGTCTGATAAAGGTACACCAGGCACATGCATCACAACCATATGTGCGCGACATGGTGATCTCATATCAAGATAAACAGCACATGACCTTGCAGGTGGGGCCCAGTTAGAATTTTCTTCAGGTTGAGTAGCCATCCTGCTCAAACGGTCCCTGAATAAGGGTTGCTTTAGATGTTGAACGAAACACCTATGTTTCAGAGGGCGAACCATTCAAACTCCAAAGAATCCCTCTCAACACATGGCCATGATCTCCCCCACTACTTCTGCTCGTGATCAGAGATGCACATATCGTCAGCCACTAAGGACATGCTCAACTGGTTAAGGTCAAACAACTGACAAGCAAATCTGTGGTATTGAGCAGAATATTTGCTGTAGCCCATCTTTTATACCAAGACAAAACAATGACATGATAACACTTCCAATCAGTTAAGATCAGAAGCCATGAGAGCCACTGCCTGGTACTGCATCTATTATTATTATTATTATTATTATTTATTATTATTATATTATTATTATTATTATTATTATTATTATTATATTAAAGTGGCGAGGTGGCAGAGCCAAGGTCGACGTCACTTTTCATCTTTTCGAGGTCGATAAATTAAGTACCAGTGATACACTGGGGTAGGTGCAATTGACAATCATCTCCCTCCCCATAAAATCCAGACCACATGCCTTTAGTAGAAAGGATTATTATTATTAATATTATTATTATCATATTATTATTATTATTATTATTATTATTATTATTATTATTATTATTATTATTATTATTATTATTATTATTATTGGTATTGAACATCATTGAAGTCCAATAAATGGAGGTGAAAAGATCCTGAAGAACTACGAGGTTGTAACAGATGTCCATATTGAGTGAAACTATTTACTTGTTTTGAAATTTAACCCCTAAAAATGGCAGGTCTATGAAAGTTGTGTGAAAGCGACCTGCGATAGCAAGTGCTCGTGCGGGTTTAACATGAGTATCGAGTCTGTAGTGAACCCCAAAAACCACAAAACCGTTCTGGACTTATACCCTGTCACTGAATGAAAGTGGACGCCTGTCCCACAAGTGTTTCATACTTGATGGCTCATTGAGGGTCTCCTGCTCAGACGAAGAAGACTAGAGAAAAACAGAGGAAGGGATAACGATAAAAAGTTGGTTGAGTGTGCAAGCCCATGGTTGTTGCTGTTTCCACGACTATGCCGTGTGCGGCTTCGATGATGCTCAGACTAACAGAATCACAGCACTCTCAGTGCTTCCACCACCAGCGGCCAACGTGGAAGGGCGCCGAGACGCCGAGATATCTCCTTTTCCATCTTCTGCACAGGGCCGTGGTCGCGATAACAACACACTGATGAGATAGCAATCTATAACAGCAGGCTAAACAAATTATATGAGGATGTCGACTTCCGGGTCATTCTACATAACTCAGCTACGAATCTGGAGCAAGGAATGTTGCATATGGAGTGAATGTATGTGTGTCTATGCATGTATGTATGTGTACGTCTGTGTGTGCGTGTGTACGTGTCTGTATGTGTGCGTGTCTGTGTGTGTGTGCGTATATGTGTACGTATTTGTGATCTGTGTGCATATCTACATTATTTACATCACTGACAGTGCCTTCATAAGTGTGTATGTGACTATTTGGAGCGTGGGTGCCTGTATGTCACGTGTGTGTGTGTGCATGTGTGTGCGTGCATGCGTATATATATATATATATATATATATATATATATATATATATGTTGCGCGTGTGCATGCGCCTGTGTCCATGTATGTGTATGTGGGTGTGGGTGTGTGTATGTGTGTGTGTATGTGCACTATCCATATGCTTCGTGATATTTTAGAGTTTCTGAGAACATTGTGCTTCATATCAAATTTCAGTGTCCTACATTCTCCCACCCACATCGCTACCAATCCTTCGCCACTCCGTCACTCACGCCAATACTAGCCACCACCAACACCACCACCACCATCACCACCGCCACCACTACTATCATCTACCGCTCCCCACCAACACCGGCAACCCTTCCTTATACCACTACCACCAACCCCTCACCCAAACACACCCAATCAATCTGCGCGATAAAAATTCAAATGCGTTAGTCAGCTTTTCTCTCCATGATTGCAATAATTATTTCTGATTTAAACACAAAGCCAGTACATTTGTGGGAAGAGAGTTAAACTTGATGCTGTCGAAACCAGTATATGACTGGTACTTTATTGGATCGACACTGAAAGGTCGGAAGTTGACCTCGGCTGGATTTGAACTCAGAAAGTAAGGAAGGACGTAATGCTTAGCGGCATTTCGCCCGTCGTGCTAACGATTCGACGATTCGATAATGATGACTTCTTTTATTAGCCACAGGGACGTGGGTAAAGGGAACATTACAATAATATCTTCTGTTTTAACTTCTCTCTCTCTCTTTTTTTTTTTCATTGGAGATTCGTACATGTTATTATTGCTGTGTGGTTCCCCTGAACCAATACACCTATGATCCAAACCATTCCTTCATTATTTGAAACACGGTGTAGCTAAAGACGGCCACATGCTTATATGTATACATATACGTACATAAGTATAGTGGAGGCGCAATGGTCCAGTGGTTAGGGCAGCGGACTTGCGGTCATAGGATCGCTGTTCCGATTCCTAGACCGGGCGTTGTGGGTGTTTATTGAGAGAAAATACCCAAATATTCCACGAAGCTCCCGTAGAAGGTGGTGGCGAATAAATGTTCTCTTTTGCTTGGATTGTGATTGTGCATTCACATCCGCTGGGCAGCTGACCACTATAACGATGCCTGACTTGTTTTCTGGGGACACAGAAATTCTGGGACGGTGTTCTGTGTGTTGGAAGATCACTAAAGTGAGGCGTTCCTCGTATTTTGCCAATGCATGTCTCTGGGAAGTCACTCTGATATAAAACAGCAGCATAAATAAGGAACGGCACCAGGCATTTTGAGAATATTTTGTTTGCGATTGAGGTCATGGCGTTCCCACATTCCTCAACTTGCGAACCATATTGGAACTAGATATCTTGACGCGATTTCTCTCTGGATCATATCAATAGGGTGAAGAGGGTCTATGGGGTGTGTCGCAAACTTTATTCGACCAAATTATTTTGCACGGACGTTGCTTTGTCAGTGATGTAAACTCGTCTTCGATATGACATGTATGTGTGTGTATGTATGTATGTATATATGTATGTATGTATGTGTGTGTGTGGTGTGTGTGTATGTATGTATGTATGTATGTATTATGTATGTATGTAGATATGTATGCTCGCATGCATGTATAATGAATGAATGAAGGAATGTATATAAGTATATTATACGCACACACATACATACACTCACATATATACATACATGTATGCATACGCATATATACATGTGTGTCTGTGTGTGTACCTTCTTCGCATCCTGATGTAAAAGTTCATATTGACTTTTTCTCCCTTCCTACTCTACTGCAGAAGGACATATATCCGAAACGTTAGCTAGCTCTTTCTCCCGTCACAATTCATGTCAGTGTTTTATTCATTGTATTTCTTATTCTGCAAACGTAGCACAACTTACAATACCTCGCATTCTGGTCCTTTCGCAATAACAGCCAATTATTTCAGATATCTAAATTACATTTTGATAGTAAGTAACGTTATTGAATACCACTTTAAAATCTGGAAACACAAATGTACACACACACGCGCGCGCACACACACACACCCACACACACACATATACGTACATATATATATATATATATAATATTATATATATATATTATATATTATATATATAAATTATATATATATATATATACATATATATATTCTTACGTGCAGGTATGTAGTTCACATGCAAACATACACACACATACACATACATTTTATTATTACTTTATTCTACGTCAGTTCATCTGATTGTAAATATCTATCGTTACTTTTCATAAAAAGCCTTTACTTTTTTTCATTTCCAATGTGCATTTTCGCTTATTTTTCTTCTTATTTTCCCCTTACATTTCCGCGTGTAGCTTCAATTTTCTTTTTGGATCATATTTCTATGATATATATATATATATATTGGACGGGCTTCTTTCAGTTTCCGTCTACCAAATCTTCTCACAAGGCCTTGGTCGGCCCGAGGCTATAGTAGAAGATACTTGCTCAGGGTACCACACAGTGGGACTGAACCCGGAACCATTTGGTTGGTAAGCAAACTACTTACCACAGACACACACACATATATATAAATATTTGTGTATATAAATATATATATATATATGCAGATATATATAAATATGCATATATACACATATATGCAAATATATATATATATATGTAAATATATATGTATATATGTAAATATATATGTATACATATATACATATACATATATACATATATGTAAATATATATGTATATATATATACATATATGTACACACATATATACATACACACATATACACACACATATGTAAATATATATGTATATATATACACATATATGCTCGCACATATATACATACACACATACACACATATACGCACACATATATAAATATGTCAAGAGAAAGAAAGATAGATAGATAGGTTAAACACGTTTGTATTTGAGACGCAATTTGTATGTACGAATATGTGGGTGGTGGTGGAGGTGGTGGTGGTGGTGGTGGTGGTAGTGTGTGTGTGTGTGTGTATGTATTATCTCGGATGTTTACTCACCAATACATAATTTATAGGTTGCATAAACAGCAGAAAAACTGCATGTGAATGAAAACCACCCAGGAAACGCACATATGCATAAGTGTGCGTGCGTGCGTGTGTGTGTGTGTTGTGTGTGTGTGTATGCATCTGCGTACTATCTATGTATCTCTGTATTAACCTATTAACTATCCATTTATCACCGTGTGTGTGAGTGTGTATTTCTATAGGTTTGGACATGTATATACAGTTACTGTTTCATTCACATGACAACCCATGCTTCATATTAGAAACACAGCACTCACGCACATATCAAAGCATACGGCTAATAATAAGACAACGATATCTCGCCGTACGGGCATAATTCGTTCCATGACCGAGCTCGTCTTACGATTTACTCAATTTTCCCCATTGAAATTAATTAAAATATAATTAATCCGTTCCAGCTACCCCGCCAGCGAACCACTCCAAAATAAATTTTTCCTGGGTTTTAAAACAGAAAAGGTTCAGTTACAAGGATAATGGTAATTATAAAAAAGAGAATGCAAAAGAAATATGTGGCGGTGCATCAGCATGGCCGCAGCTCTGAGCTGAAACAAGAAAAACGAAAAACGAAAACTGATTTGTGCCCGAGGAAGACGATGGGGCGAGTAGGAGGAGGATTATTGTTTGGAAGGAGAATCTCCTTCAATTAAGACTTCGGGAAGAACGATTTCTGGTGTTTTTTTCTCTCACTTCGCTTATTTCAAGCTTTTTGGGACACACTTTGTTTTACACTTGTAGGTCGTTTCATTAAAAACATATGAAGAGAATCTGTTTTTTCCTTCCTTTTAAAATGTTACGGAAATATGCAAGAGCAGTGTCATTAAATAAAGCTGCTGTACGACCTGTATACACTTTCTCAGGATGATTTTTTTCTACAAATTCAAAAACACACAGCCACTTTGCCAACATCGCCTTTATGTTACCCGCAACGGTAGCATTCTCCCCTACGCTATTCTCCGCCACACTTGCTAGACCATATCGATGATTTTTCAGACAGTTTACAATGTTGTAGCATTGTCGAAGATGGGGAGGGCCTTGAGAGGAAGATTGTTCTCCAGAAGATACGAATTGCCTGGTGACCCCAGGCTTTAATGTTTCCCTCCACATGACCTGCTGCTTCTCCATCAGGATTTTGTGCGTCTTGAACGCTCGTGGGTTTTCAGACTCAGTACTCAACTGGTACTTAATTTATCGACCCCGAAGGATATAAGGCAAAGTCGACCTCGACGGAATTTGAACCCAGAACATAGCGACAGGCGAATTATCACTAAACATTTTCCCGACGTGCTTACAATTCTGCTATTTCGCGACACTAATAATATAATAATAATAATAATAATAATAATAATAATAATAATAATAATAATAACAATCTTTTCTACTCTAGGCACAAGGCCCGGAATATTGGGGGATTAAATCGACCCCAGTATGCAATTGGTTCTTAATTTATCAACTCCGAAAGGATGAAAGGCAAAGTCGACCTCGGTGGAATTTGAACTCAGAACGTAAAGACAGACGAAATACCTATTTCTTTACTACCTACAAGGGGCCAAACACAGAGAGGACAAACAAGGACCGACAAACGGATTATGTCAATTATATCGACCCCAGTGCATAACTGGTACTTATTTAATCAACCCCGAAAGGATAAAAGGCAAAGTCAATCTCGGCGGAATTTGAACTCAGAACGTAGCGGCAGACGATATACCTATTTCTTTACTACCCACAGGGGGCTAAACACAGAGGGGACAAACAAGGACAGACAAACGGATTAAGTCGATTTTTCGAACCCAGTGCGTAACTGGTACTTAATTTATCGACCCCGAAAGGATGAAAGGCAAAGTCGACCTCGGCGGGATTTGAACTAACAACGTAACGGCAGACGAAATACGGCTACGCATTTCGTCCGGCGTGCTAACGTTTCTGCCAGCTCGCCGCAATGATAATAATAATAATAATAATAATAATAATAATGATAATAATAATAATAATAATAATAATAATAATAATAATAATAATAATAATAACAATAATAATAATAATAATAATAATAATAATGATGATAATAATAATAATAACAATAGTAATAATGATAATAATAATAACAATAGTAATAATAATAATAATAATAATAATAATAATAATAATAAGCAGAAGAAGAAGAAGAAGAAGGAGGAGGAGGAGGAGGAGGAGGAGAAGAAGACGAGGAAGAAGAAAAGGAATAAGAATAAGAATAAGAATAAGAATAAGAAGAAGAAGAAGATAAAGATGAAGAAGAAGAAGAACAACAACAACAACAACACACCAACAACAACAACAATAGAAACAGCAACATGATTAGATGCAGTCGTATCTGCAATATCAACGGCCGGCAGTGCAACAACATATGCATCAAGGGTAACATAAGAATTTGCCTCAGATCGTTGCACTCTTATTGCGCAGTTATTCAGCTTTTTTGCATAGTAAACATCGCATTACTTAATCTATTCCAGTTTTTAACAAATGTTTTGTGGTCGTTAGAGGACATTGACACATATAACTCTACGCATATGCACGCAGTCACGGGCACACAGGAATAAAAATACAAGCATTGCGTATGTAAATATATACTGCTGTGTGGTAAGTAGCGTGCTTACCAGCCACATGGTTCTGGGTTCAGTCCCACTGCGTAGCACCTTGGGCGAGTGTTTTCTACTGTACCCTCGGGCCGACCAAAGCTTTATGAGTGGATTAATAGCGGACACTGAAAGAAGCCCGTCGTATATATATGTATATATATATATATATATATATATTATATATATATATATATATATATACGATACGCTTTTTTCAGTTTATATATATAGATGTGTGTGTATACACATATATATATATATATATATATAAATTCAGCTTATATATATATATATATATATACATACACACACACATATATATATATATATATATATGTTTGTATGTATGTGTGTATCGTTTGTGTGTCTGAGTGCCCCCCCCCCCATTAACCGATGCTGGTGTGTTTACGTTCTCGTAACCTAGCGGTTCGACAAAAGAGCCCGATAGAATAAGTACTAGGCTCACAAAGAATGAGTCCTGGGGTTGATTTGCCCGACTAAAGGCGGTGACCAAGCTTAGCTGTAATCAAATGACTGAGACAAATAAAAGAATAAAAGAATACATGATGATCGCGAGGTTGTGGTTTCGATTCCCGGAGAGGGCGGTGCGTCGGGTTCTTGAACAAAACACTTCATTTCGCGTAGCTGTGCAGTCACTTCAACATCTGGTGTGTGGCACATTGTGCACTTGCACTCAGAGCCGTCTTAGCAGATAGAGGGGGCGGGTGAACGTATGTGCCACACAAACCTTTGATCATCTTAAGCGATTTATTTGTGCAGATTGTTCAGCAACAAATTGCAGAATTGTCTTTCTCGGATTGGAGAGACTGTCACGTTATGATCGTGGTGGTGCTGATAATAGTGGTGGTGGTATTGGCGGTGATGGTTGTGGTGGTAATGGTGGTGGTGGTATTGGTAATGGTGGTACAGTTGTTGTTGGTGGTATTGGTTTTGGTGGCGGCGGCGGCAGTGATGGTTGTGGCAGTGGTGGTAGTGGTGGTGGTGGTGGTGGTGGTGGTGGTGGTGGTGGTAGTGGTGGTAGTGGTGGTGGTGGTAGTGGTGGTGGTGGTAGTGGTTGTGGTGATAGTGGTGGTGATGGTAGTTGTTGTGGTGGTGGTAGTGGTGGTAGTGGTGATTGTGGTGGTGGTAGTAGTGGTGGTGGTGGTAGTGGTGGTAGTGGTGGTGGTGGTAGTGGTGGTAGTGGTGGTGGTAGTAGTGGTGGTGGTGGTAGTGGTGATAGTGGTGGTGATGGTAGTGGTTGTGGTGGTAGTGGTGGTGGTAGTGGTGGTAGTGGTGATAGTGGTAGTGATGGTAGTGATGGTGGTGATAGTGGTGGTGGTGGATCTCTATCGATGAACGATAAAGATTTGTTCACTTAATTGAACAAGCCTGCTCCTGATAGGCCGAACAAGTGACTGAGTATTCCACAGACACGTCTACCCGTAACATTGTTTTCAGGAGGAGTCAGTGTGACACAACCTCTGTGACAAGGTTGTACCTTTTGAATTAAAAGCAATGTTGATATGATGGGCTTCTATGCAGTTTCTATCTACCCAGTTTCGTTCATAAAGTATGGGCCAACTCGAGGTTACAGAAAGTGATATTTGTCCACGACGCAAATCTCATTTTCTTTGGGATTAAAACCGGGAACCTTTCGTTGGCGAAGCGAACATTTAAATCATTCGGACATACCACACCTACAAATATGTACATACGCACATATATAAATACACACATACATACACACACACATACATACATACATGTATGCATACATACATGTATGCATACATACATGTATGCATACATACATGCATGCGTACGGACGTAATACATACATACATGCATGCATACATACATGCATGCATGCATACATACATACATGCATACATACATGCATGCATACATACATGCATGCATACATACATATATACATACATGCATACATGCATATATATATACATATATGCATAATACATGCATACATGCATGCATACATACATACATGCGTACGAACGTACATACATACATAACCAGATTGATACATACATATACCCATACGTACGTACATAAATTCACTTATACATACATAATAACTTATACGGTATCCTAATTTTCTCATAATGCTATTATTGTGTACTACAGAAGGTGGTGTGCTGGCAGAATTGTTAGCAGACAGGGCGAAATGCTTAGCGGTATTTCGTCTGCCGCTACGTTCTGAGTTCAAATTCCGCCGAGCTCGACCTTTACCTTTCATCCTTTCGGAGTCGATAAATTAAGTATCAGTTACACACAGGAGTTGATGTAATCCACTACCCCCTTCCCCCAATTGCAGGCCTTGTGCCTATAGTAGAAAGGATTATTCTGTACTACAGAATAAATATATAACTTCTGGTTATAATGTTGACTAAAATCTATAGATATGTTCTATATCATAGACTCACATTTATACAATACTTCGAAACTAGTAACTTCTATAACATGATTGTAAATTCCAGCTTATACCAGTAATTATCCTGCTAATGGGATATCACAAGGTATTTTATAGGCAGAGTCGTCAGAATGGCGGATATATCGATTTGCAATAATCGTTCCAGTTCTCTTTGCCCTGAGTTCAAATATCGCCAAGGTCAGTCTTGCCTTTCATCTAATCGGGATCGATAAATAAAGTACTTATACTGTGGTCTTTTCTATGTATTTCTGTCTGGTTTTCTCTTCTCTAGAAAAAATCAACCATGTTCAAATTTGCAAGGGTATGTAGTACGTTAGGTGTAAAAATGCCAGAGACATGCTCTGTGTAACAATGGCGGCCCTATGAGCCCATCAAAGATTTGTTGGCCTAAGGCAAAGCAATGATCACTGGTGTCCTTGTTAAAATATGTCGAGATGACAATCTGAAAACGCTTGAGGTTTTCAGTCAAAACAACAAGCAACAAAAACGTGGGGAAGGGAGTTGCTGACCTGTTTCCACGCACTTCTCAAATACAATTTGTGGTTGAAATAAGCAGAAAAACTATAGAACAATGCATTGAAAGCGTTCAACGTATAAATATGTTTGGATTGTGATCTAAATCCCAGCGAAAAAGCTTTGTGCGCAGCTAGGATCAAGTTTCTTTACAGGAAGAATTCAAAAACAATTGAAATCAGAAGTCAACAACATATTCAGGTGCACCTTTGCATTACATGCATACATAAGTAGGTATATGTATATATGTGTGTGAATATGTGTGTGAATATGTGTGTGTGTGTGTATGTATACATATGTATATATATAAACGTGTATGCAAACATACACATATGCACACACACACATACACACACACACACACACACACGCACGCACACATATATATATATGGAAAAAGAGAGAGATAGAGGGAGGGAGAGAAACACCAGCAATCTTACGTACAAATACGTCTGTGGGAAAGGTTGCATTTGTGACTGGTTGTGTATACATATATACATACACACACATGCATAGATATATACATACATGAATACATACACATATATACATACGTACATACATACACACACACACATGCATAGATACATATATACACACAAACATACATACATACACACATACATAGATACATATGTACACATATGCATACATACATACATAAAGACACATACATATATTCATGCATACATACACACATACATACATACGTACACATATACATATACATAAATACATACATACATACATACATACATACATACATACATACATACATACATACATACATACATACATACTTCGATGTACAACCATACCTTGGAGATAGTTCTTCTGAGGAACATGGTAAGACTGTTTGGAGCAAAGAGCTCGAAGCTATGAAACTGTATGTCACCACTTTTTGAAACCACTTTAACACACCCACACACACACACACACACACACACACACACACACACACCACACACCACACACAACACACCACACACCACACACACACACACCACACACACGCACGCACACAACACACGCTCAACCACGCTCAGATATTTATATGTCTATATTTGCACACATGCATACAGGTGCACATGACTGCCCAGGCAACAGGGCTGTGTATTAAGGTCAAGTAATTTTTTCCATTTCGAGACTTCCATTCTCTAATTGAGACATCGTAGGTTTCTTTTGTCTTAATAAAGGGCTGAATAAGAAATAAAAGATGAGACTTTTAGTGTATTCCTGGCCATGCTTCAGGCCAGACCCACAACACACTTTCTATTTTATACTTTTTATTTGTTTCATTCATTGGAACCCGACCACGCTCGAGCAACGCCCCGAAGGCTTTATTCGAACCTGTTAACCCTAGCACTTATTTTTGCTCTTTTTTTAAGAGTCTGTTATTTATCCTATCGGTTTCTTTCCCTCGAAGATTTAAGCAACGCCCCGAAGGCTTTATTCGAACCTGTTAACCCTAGCACTTATTTTTGCTCTTTTTTTAAGAGTCTGTTATTTATCCTATCGGTTTCTTTCCCT
>NW_021827512.1:7500-10000 GCF_006345805.1 Octopus sinensis | reverse complement strand
GTTTGGTTGTACCCTCACTCTGACCACGGCTTTCAACCGATTCTGATGAAACTTGACACACACATAGCCCAATGTCATAATTCAAAACTAACGCAGCGAAAACTTTGAAAAGTTCCCCCAGTTCTGAAAAAAATCGATAAATTCGACATGGGGTCGAGAATCAGAAACACAAACCACAGACTGTCTAGGGGACGCAACTCCACCTTTTTAACTCTCAAAAAAAATTTACCATCATTTTTTTCCCATTTTTTGCTATATTTTGGCTATAACTCTCTAAAAGTGCTTTATAGTTATTTCCCTTACAAACCCGAGCAACGCCGGGCGATACTGCTAGTTTCATATAAAACATGATTCATCTGATGATTACGGTTTTTTGTAATAATATGCTCATTCATGTATTAAAAATGTGTAAGAAACAGCTGTAATGAGCTGACAATTACCCATCGTCCGTTATTATTCATTTGCTTATAATACACCATGGAGATTCACACGTCGGACACCCTCTAGAATATGCCAAACATATACCTAACAACGTATGATCAACACAACGTGTGCTTTGGACCCCTAGGAGCTAAATATTGATAGGGGTGGTTTTTCCCTGTGTGCACAACCTGAACATTCTACGGAATACTGGATATTTAATCGACCATAGGTGGTGACCACGTGTTAAACCAACCCTGCCTGTGCATATTATTTAAGTACCGGATCCTCTCAGGAACCCTTATTATATTATTATTATTATTATTATTATTATATTATTATTATTATTATTATTAATTATTATTATTATTATTATTATTATTATTATTATATTATTATTATTATTATTATTATTAATATAATATATGTACACACACACACAACATTCCATTTTAATCTCTTTCTGTCAACAACTCTAATGTAAAATTCTTCCCTGAAGACGGAGGATGGTATTATCCGATTATCCGATGATGGAATCAATTTACAATCATTATTTTGCACCACCAAGTCCCCAGAAACAGCTTTTTAACTCGTAAAACCCTTGCACGACCTTTTACCATTTCTATTCTGCGTACGTCACATGCTGTTACATGTAAACATATGTACATTTTTTGTATTAAATGTATTTAATATTTTTGTATATCGACTTACTTAATTTGCTTATCCTTACATTTACTACTCTACCTACACGAGTTTAAATCTCTTTAGCACTACGGACTGTATTCTAACTACAAGAATGTCTGTCTCTCATTTATATATAGATATATATTTACTTACATGTACCTATATATATATATATATATATATATATAATGTATGTATGTATATCTATCTATTTATCTGTCTGTCTGTCTGTCTGTTGTCTCTTCTCTCTCTCTCCTCTCTCTCTCTCTCTCTATATATATATATATATATATATATATATATATATAACATACTTAGATACATACACACATACATACATATACATATAGCGAAAATGAAGTTAGTTAGATAGATAGATAGAAGATAGATAGATGATAGATAGATAGATAGATAGATAGATAGATAGATAGATAGATAGATAGATAGATAGATATGTTTCTTTATTAGCCGCACAGGGCTGAATACAGAGGGGACAAATTACAAAGTAGAGTTTTTCAGGAGAAAAAAGGTGGGATAGGTTTTCGATCAAAAGGGAGTGTAAAAAAAAAAGAAAGAAAAAGGAAAAAAACGATCAATAGGGATCGTGTATCACAGAGATGTTATGATGTAAAGTGTAAAGGGGGACACAAATAAGGTTTATCCGTGGTAAGAAAAGCCTGCAGAAAAGACCACGGTAACCTTGGTCAATAAAGTCACATGTTAACACATTTATTTGCAAGTGAGTAACTCTCTGTTTTAAATTTTTCCGGGTTCATAGGATTATGTTCAAGGTGGCTTCGTCATTCATACGTTCCATCCTTGCTAAATTCACCCATCTTTTTTTAAACATTCTCTAGACAAAACTTGCCACTCTACTCTCACTTACCTTTTCAAGTGATACTTAAAGAAGTTGATGAGAGATTGACCAGAGAGGAAAGTGCTTGTCTCTAATCCTTTCAGACACGTCCACCAGATACATTCTTTTGCTATAGCCACAAGTATGATGAAATTAGCTCTTCCTTCCCGTTTGAAGGAAGGAGGCGTGACGATATTGACGATAGACTCGACTGATAAACCGACTCGTCCCACACGTGACAGCAGTTGTTCGACATAAGCCCACAGGTCGGAAATGGTTGGACACTGCACGAGTGCGTGCAGAATGGTTTCGACGCACTAACCGCATCTCGGGCAGGTCGGTCCCGTGTTTCTCGAGCCGTGTCTGTAGAGCTTGTCCCGAACAGGTAGCGCTTCTCGGTAGCACTGCCAGGCCAGGGTTCTCTGGAAGTTGTCCATGGGCCCTGGCCTGAAAGTCGTCCTGAACAGGCGGGTCAGGTATTCCTTGTCGACGTCCAGGTTCGCCCCGAGATCGTCGTCGTACCCCCCTCCACTAATCCCC
>NW_021827512.1:0-5000 GCF_006345805.1 Octopus sinensis | reverse complement strand
CAGATAGAACAAATTACAAGGTAGAGCTTTTCTTTTGAAGGTATTAAAAAAAAAAAAAAAAAAAAAAGGAAGGGGGAGGTTCGATCAAAGGTATCGTAAAAGGAGAGAAAGAGGACAAAAATAAGGGGGGTTAAAAAAAAAAAAAAAAAAAAAAAAAGGGGGGGGAGAGGAAAAAAAAAATGATCAATAGGGATCGTTATCACAGAAATGTCAATATGAAGTGTAAAGGGGAGGACAGGTGAGTTTACCCGTGGAAAGAAAGCCTGCGGAAAAGACCCACGGTAACCTCGGTCAATGAAGTCACATTTTATATTTCTTTTTTTTTTTTTTTTTTTTTTTTGCAAATAAGCAACTCTCTGTTTTCGATTTCTGGGTTCATAGGACTATGCTCAAGGTGGCTTCGTCATTATACGTGCCATTCTTGCTACATTCACCCATCTTTTTTTTAAAACATTCGCTAGACAAAACTTGCCTCTCTACTCTCACTTTCCTTTTCAAGTGGTACTTGAAGAAGTTGATGAGAGATTGACCAGAGAGGAAAGTGTTTGTCTCCAATCCTTTCAGACGCGTCCACCAGATACATTCTTTCGCCATAGCCACAATGATGAAAATAGCTCTTCCTTCCCGTTTGAAGGAAGGAGGCGTGACAATATTGACGATAGACTCAGCTGATAAAACCGACTCGTCCCACACGTGACAGCAGTTGTTCGACATAAGCCCACAGGTCGGAAATTGTTGGACACTGAACGAGTGCGTGCAGAACGGTTTCGTCGCTCTGACCGCATCTCGGGCAGGTCGGCCCGTGTTTCTCGACGAGTGTCTGTAGAGCTTATCCCGAACAGGTAGCGCTTCTCGGTAGCACTGCCAGGCCAGGGATCTCTGGAGGTTGTCCATGGGCCCTGGCCCGAAAGTCGTCCCGAACAGGCGGGTCAGGTACTCCTCGTCGACGTCCAGGTTCGCCCCGAGCTCGTCGTCGTACCTCCCCTCCACTAAACCCCTATAGAATGCTTTGGTTGTGTTGAAGTCACTTAAGGTCGACCCAGGACGGCAGAGTTGCTTGAGAGCAACGCGACACTCGCGGGCCATTCGCCCTTCCTCGGCCTCTTTTGATCCACGACTGCAGTTCGGTCATGGAGCGAGCTGCGGGAAAGCGTGCCTCACAAACGGCGACCACACCTGTTCACCGTCGTCTACATAGAGCCAGAGATGTCAGTCCAGTCTCAGCGCGTGTCTGCGCATCATCAACCACGGCATGCCCAGCCCTCCTTTTAACGGGTGTTGACAGCAAATGGATCGCCTGACCATCGGGACGCATCCTTTCCACAAGAAGCGAAAGAGGATGCGTTGTAGTTTGGTGATGGTAGGGTCGGGACAAGGTACGACGGTCAGGCGGTAGTAGATGACGGACGCGATGTACGTGTTCGCCACCTCCGCTCGACCTTTTAGGGACAGTTTCCTCTCGGCCCATTGCCGGGCGAGAGTGACCACCCTACTCGTTATCTCGTTCCAGTTCTTCTCCACTTGGAGGTCCGGACCAAACCAGACCCCGAGCAACTCAACCGGGCCGTCGGTCCAGCGTCCCACGACGGAGGCGCTGGTGGACGGCATGGGCTTGCTTCTCCAGGTGCCTAGTCGCAAGCCCACTGACTTTTCCCGGTTGATTTTCGCTCCTGTCACCGCTTCGTAGTTTTTCAGTGTCTCGCCGACCAGCTCGATGTGCTCGTGGCTAGACACTATGACGGTGACGTCGTCCGCGTATGCAGACACGCTCGTCCCGCATCCCAATTCTCGCGGGATGCCCCTTAGAGTCGCCAGCTTCCGCAGTAGTGGCTCAAGAGTCAATACGTATAGAAGCGCCGAGAGGGGGCATCCCTGACGGACCGAACGTGCAATGTCGAAAGGTCTCGATAGATGTCCATTTACGCGAATTACCGAACGGATGCCTCTGTACAAGGCAGCTATCCAGCCGCGGAAGACGGGACCGAAACCAGCCGCTCTCAGGACTGCCTCCAAGTATCGATGGTCTACCCTATCAAAGGCTTTTGATTGATCCAAGTTGATCAGGGCCCCACCCATGCCAGGTTCGTTAACTACCCTGTCTATGATGTAGCGCATCAGATGGAGGTTGTCATGGATGGTCCGGCCTGGCACGGCGCATGTTTGCGCCTTGTCGACCAGTTTCTCGATGACAAGCGCCAACCTCTTGCTAGCACCTTGGCCAAAATTTTCAAGTCTGCATTAAGCAGAGTGATGGGCCTAAAGTTATCTATTACATTTCCCTTGTTTAGATCTTTCTTCAGCAGTGTTACGGCTCCTCGGCTCACAAAACCAGGAATGCTCCCGTTTTGCTGCCAGTTGCAGTACACCGCCGCCAAGAGATCTCCAAACAAGTCTGGCATACAATTGTAAAGCTCGTAGGGTAGACCATCCAAACCCGGTGATTTGTCCCTCGAGCATTCTGCCATCGCTTCCCGCACTTCCGCCGCCGTGATGGCACCTTCGCAGCACCCTGCCTTTCTTGTCGAGAGTCGTGGTAGGCTATGTAGGTAGGCACTGAAGTCCACCCTACGTTCTTGCCCTCCATTCGTTCCGAACAGTCGGGCAAAATGCTGCTGAAAGGCCTCACACATTTTTACTTGGCTCGAGCAATTCGCGCCCCTGTTCATCTACCAGTGACCGAATGGTGGCTTTGTTGCCCTGTTGCGCCTCTGCCACCCGGGCCTCTCTCGCGGCTCCAACACCTTCGTTCCTTAGAGCACGCATCCTAGCTCTGACAGCACATCCTTCGTGTTTGGCGTTGAAGTGTTGGTCGAGGGCCAACCTCGCCGCCAAAACGTCGGATGCGATGCCGCTTCTAATTGCCTCTTCGAGCTTCTTAACTAGCTCACCCTCTACTCTATTTCTATCTATGGCTAGTGCTTTGCTGTACCTAATCGCTTCTGCTTTTACTGCTCTCTCTGAGGGCAACCCACCATTTGTTGTTGATGATGGCTCCCGTCAAAGCCCCTTTACTAGTGTGCTAATCCGGTCTCTGAAAACTTGTCTCGATGGAAAGACGCGTTTAGTTTCCAGTATCCGGGACCCTGCCTAAGTGTCTTACCTAAGTCTAGCGTACATGTCACAAGTTTGTGATCCGTGTAGCTGACTAGTGGAATTGTGGACATCCTATGCTATCCTTATCTACTGTCCTACACAGTTATCCTATCTAGATACGATTCGACGACCCGATGCGGTTGCTCCATGTCCACGTTGGCGCATTCGGGTGGTCTAGTCGAAAACCTGAATGCGCCAACGTGGACATGGAGCAACCGCATGGGTTCGTCGAGATCTAGATAGATAGATAGATAGATAGATAGATAGATAAAAATATACATCCTGGTTTCGCTTTACTGGATTGCAGAGAGCATATCCAAGACAATAGCAATGAATACAGAGATTAACACATATAGGCGCAGGGGTGACTGTGTGGTAAGTAACTTACTTATCAACCATATGATCCCGGGTTCAGTCCCGCTGCGTGGCACCTGGGACAAGTATCTTTTACTATTGCCTTGGGCGATCAAAGCCTTGTGAGTGAATTTGGTAGACGGAAACTGAAAGAATCCTGTCGTATACATACGCGTGTGTGTGTGTGTGTGTCGTGTGTGTTTGTGTGTCTGTTTGTCGCCCCCACCATCGCTTGATAACCAATGCTAGTGTGTTTACGTCCACGTGACCTAGCGGTTCGGCATAAGAGACCGATATGATAAATACTAGGCTTACAAAGAACAAGTTCTGGGGTCGATTTGCTCGACTAAAGGCGGTGCTCCAGCATGGCCGCAGTCAAATGACTGAAACAAGTAAAAGAGTAAAGAGAGTAAAGACTAGTGTTCATCTTCTAAATATTCTCATTTTTTTTTTGCTTTTATATATACGTATATATTATATATATATAATATATATATATTATAATATATATATATATATATATACATATATAATATATATATATATATATATAATATATATATATATATATATACTTTATATATATATACGTATATATTATATATATATATATGTATATATATTTACATGTACATGTGTATATACATGCATTAAAGCCCCAGCGTATCTATTTGCTTCACTCTCTCGATAACTATATAGATATATTCACAAACATATATATGTATGTCTGTATGCATATGATTAACTTTTACTAGGAAGAGTTAATAAATACGGACTCTACCAAAAAGTATTGAATAATCCTTCAGTTTTTTTACGTTAAACAGTCTTTATATATGATATAAAAACAAACACATGCATTACATACATACATACATGCATTTGTGTTTTTTTTCTTTAATAAAAATACAATCCTGATGTATATATTCCTCTCTGTTATCTATAAATCAGATGTTGACTGATGCAGTCTGAGGATCACCAACGAACATGGATGCACAAGACAGCAGCTATTATTCCTTCGAAAACACTTTTAACGTCTTAGAAAGATATGCGTATGTTGATGGCGTAATGGATAAATAGGGGTGGGGTGGGGTGGGGGGGGTGGGGTGGGGGTGGGAGGGGAAACAAGTTTATATTCGCCATGCTTGTAAGTAAACTTTCTGCATTGTAAATAACAAGATATGCCATTGGCTTGTCATATAAATTCGTTCGTTTTTGTTTTGTTTTGTTTTGTTTTGTTTTGTTTTGTTTTGTTTTTTTTCTGCTTGGCACTCTTGTCTTCATATGTCTAACAAGAAGGAAAAAAATTATTCAAATTTCTAAAACGATAATTAAAAGTTGTAGAGGAAAAGAATAGATCTACGAAGAAAAAAAAAAAAGAACCATGAAAAAAATTACGATAAAAATTATTTCCGTGTTAATTCAAAAACAAACAAAAAACATTGGAAAGGATTAGAAGAAGAAGAAATGGTGGTGGTGGTGGTGGTGGAGGTGGGGGAACGAAAGGATTTATCTGACAACTCAATAAGGTAGAATACAAAGAAATAATGAGTGAG